>NC_052616.1:28221298-28327425 GCF_016545825.1 Eucalyptus grandis
TAACGTGGCCCAAAAAGGGGGCTGTGATGGTGGTTCACCGGGGTGATGGGGTGGTTCACGGGGGGCGATGGATCACCGTTCGGAACTCCGGCAAGGGAACCGGCAACGGGCGGAAGCGGCGGCAGTGGCTGGTGGTGGCGTCTCTCGGGGCTCGGGCGGCGTACGGGGGCCGGCGTTCAGTTCGGGACTTGCTGGTGTCGGGGCAGCAGCGACGCTCGAGCAGCAGCGGCGCTCGGGCGGAGGGCTCGGGTAGCAGGGCAGCAAGGGCGACGGGCCGTGGTGGGGAGGCAGCCGGAGTCACCAGTGCCGCAACAGGTCGACCGGCGCGGAAGACGGCGGGGCAGCTGCTGCGGGTGTTGGCAGTAGGCGGAACAGGAGGCGTCGGGCGGTCCAGCAGGCGTTGGGCGGTCCAGCAGGTGTCGCTCGGGCGTGCGGTAGCTCGGCAGCAGGGGAGCTCGGCGACCGGTCCTGGCGTCGCGATCTGCAGCAGTGGTGGGCGTCGGGTCGTCGCGAGGAGTCGCGCGGCTACTGACGGCGGCGACGGAAACTCGGCTGCAGGTCAGGCGGAGCATGAGCAGTGCCGGAAGCGCAGGTTGCAGCAGCAGGGGAGCTCGGGCGCTGGGCTGGCAGAGGCGGGTCGCGACAGCGATGCAGCAGGCGACGTTGGGCGGAGCTGTTGCAAGGGTCGCTCGGAGACGCGGCGAGCGGAGCGCGGCGGCTGCAGGTCGCGGCGGTGTTGGGTTGCAGGTGGAGCGGCGGTGGCGAGCCGAGGGAGACACCGGCGTTCGAAGGCGAGGGAGTTCAGCCGAGAAGAAGAACAGTATCCCTCCTGCTTTTCCTCTTTTTTTTCCTCTCTCTCCTGCTGTCTTCTCACGTCTACTCCCTGTCTGTCTCACTGTTGCTGTGCACTTTTCCCTTTCTTCAGCAAAAGCAAGACCTGGCTTTTACTCCCACAAACCCTTAAAAACGAAGGAAATTTTTCTCTTTTTGGTAGAAGTGTTAAATGGATGAGTCGGATTAGATTTGGATTGAGTCATTAATAAGTTGATTTAAATTGACCAATTAATCTATTTATAACTCATTTAAGTCTAATGTAAATTTTCGACTCATACCGACTTCATTCCGATCCGACTCATATTAATAAAATATTTTCATATTTAATCAAATTTAGGAAAACTTATTATGTTTTTAAAGATTATATTACTAAAATACTTCTAGGCAATACAAATCTAATCAATAATTTTTCAATTTTTTATACTTTTTCAAAAAAAATTATTTTTATTTTTATTTTCTTTATTTTCCTTTTTTTCTTTTGCATCCAGAAAGGTTCGTCGGCCAACCTATTTAAAACGTCGGCCAACCTATTTAAAACCGGCGTTAAATTACTAAGCATCCATCAACAAAAAAAAAATGATAAACAACCCATTTATGACCCATTTAAATTTATTTTTAAAATAGATGTGGCATAGTGTGTGTGGAGTCCACATTTGATGATACACACAATACCCAACACGCCTGGATCCACAGCACCTAATCCTTGACAGAAACCCCAAAAAAGAAAATTTAGTTCAATAGTAGATGTTGATGTCTCAAAGTGACTCGAGAAACAACTTGTCAGTCACTTAATAATGCATTTGGCCAACAAGTGGACTTCTCTTACATTTTCCCTCATCCACAAAATTTAAGCATAAAAAAGCCATAAGAAGTTACATGTCAAAAGTGCATTATTGAAGCAAATATTACGCGCAACAAGATATTAACTATGCACATCAAAAAACCAAAACAAATATGCTGGATTATGTGAGTCTCAAGGGGAACTTAGAACTATAAAAGTTAATGTCCTCATTACTTTGTCACATTGTTGCACAATCTCATCATCACTTGGATGGAACTATAGCTTCCCAGTCCTATAGAGGCCACAAACGACTGCCTGCATAACATCAATTGCCAAATGTAAACAAGGAGCAAACAGAAAATAAACTCTAGAGGATATATATATAGCTCAGCAAATTCATGTAACCTTTTCTGCCAAATGTAAACAAGGAGCATAACATTTTCTGCAATATGATCAAGCATATTATGTAAGTATTCTCACAAGGGTTCCAACATTAAGAGAATAGCTAAGTTGTTTTCTTTCTACTTTACAAGCATTTGTTCATTTTACTAAGAGGCGAGAAATAAACCAATGGAAAAATGAGAAACCAATCTATCCTTCTCTAGTCTCATTTTCCAATTGGCCAAGTGACCGATTTTCTAAAGATTTTTTTTTTTTTTTAATAGATGGAATGTAGTCTCAATGGATGCAAAGAGTTTAAGGAATATTAGTGCAGTACTTTGATAGTTGAGCAAGTGTCTATAGATCTCCATGAGCTTCTTTTGCCGAGAGCATTGAACAAATAACTTTGATGCAACATTCTCTACAGGTGCCACCTTTATGCTTGAGACTGATTTTAAAAGGTCATAAGTATTGGAATTTGAAACCTGCAAGTTGAGATGATAAGCCCAAGCCATCACGAGAATATTAACTTCCAGCATAAGGGAAGGCAAATGAAGATAAGCAATTTTGTTCTAGTACCTCAACAATGGTAGGCACTGATTCCATCTTCGAATAGGTTGAAGCGTTAGCACTGACAAAAATGCATCAGTTTCAACTTGATACCTGAGGAAAAGGAATTTCAAATTAATTTATGCTTCAACAACCCTCTGATAGAAGAAATAATTAGACTTTATGTTGTTCGGAGGAAGATGTGCTGTTGTCTCCAAGACTGAGAAATATCTCATTTAATAAGAGGAAACTTCTTATGGAAAAGTGTAAGTTTTTGTGTACCTCCTCATTATGACCCAACAACTAGTCTAGAACCTGAAAAGGAAAAGCATCAACTTTGATTAGAAGTTGTAGCACCACAAAGTATACCAAGAATACATCATTACGAAGACAAGTGTATTAAATCATATGAGCAAACAAAAAGAATGAGATGAAAAAAAGTACCTAATGCAAATAGTCTTGAAAGTCAATGATGAGAGACTCCTCATCTAAATCTTCCTCAGGTGGAACTCCAAATAACCAATTTCTAGTGCACAGCTCAGCCTCTATGCTTTCGGGAGAAAGGAAACTACGATATTTATTTAAAATGTGTCCTCCAATGCTGAAGGCTGATTCTGAGGCAACGATAGTGATAGGAATGCTCAATATATCATGTGCCATGAGGGATAACTCGGGATACCGATGAGAATGAGTCTTCCAATAATCAAGGACATTGAGATCCGGGAACTTCTTTCTATCAAGCCTATTCTCTTTCAAATACAAATCCAATTATGACTTAATAGATTGTGATCCAAAGTGTTCACTCTCAAATGCATCATACTCATCAATGTCATCCCCAATGTTCTCATCAATGCCCTCAACTGAAATGTTACCTCGACTAGTTGAAGAAGTAAAGTGATCATCTCTAGACATGGAGGTCACATATTCATCAAAAAGTGTAGAGTTTTTCTCGAATGCCCCGTACAAATTCCACATGATCATCCATGTCCAACTTTGAGTAGCAAAACTCTAACAAGTGTAACTTATAGCGAGGATCTAATATAACAGCACATGATAAGACAACACTATAACACTTCCAATATTTTTCAAACTTTTTGAGCATTGCCTTAGCCATAGAACTAATAGCCTCATCCTCAGAATTCCTTGCCTGTATTAAACGAAGCTAAATCTGTCATACTCCATAAAAATATAAATTCGCTGTAGGATATCTAACTCCAGAGAACAGAGTAGAAATATCATAAAAGGGATTCAACAAGAAAGCAATTTTCTTTCCTCTGACCCAATCTTCAGAAGATGGACATGTGACAAAGTTATGGTCAATTAACTTTAAATGTGAAAATGTACATTCAAAGAAAATGCCACCCTCAAGCATTAGGTATGTAGAATTCCATCTCGTAGCCACATCTTGGCATACTGGTCTTTAAGCACGACTGCGATATACATTCAGCAAACTTTACTCTCCTCCCTTGTGTAGCCCTCACATACTTGACAACTTCTCTAATATTATGTAGAGATCCATCAATAACCTTTAAACCTTCCTGTACAATAAGATTCAAAACATGTGTACCACAACGCACATGAAAAAACTGTCCATCACATAAAAAAGAGGATCTCACAGAAAGTGTATTTCTCCAAATATCAACCATACTATCATTGTATGATGCATTATCTAAAGTAATGCTGAAAATCTTTCTCTCAATAACCCATTCTCTTAACAAAATCAGCAATCTTTCTAAAAGTATGGGACCACTATATGGAGGTGGCACATAGGAGAAACACAAGATTTTTTAATGCAATTCTCAATCCTCATCGATATAATGAGCCGTGACAGTCATATAATGATCCGTAGTAACAGAAGTCCATAGGTCAGAAGTCAAACATATTCGGCTCGAAAGAGACAATAATTTGGATTTCAAAATTCCCTTCTCTTTTTCATAAACTTTTACCACATCACTTCTTGCTGTAAGCCTTGAAATGTGCTTCACATTAGGGTTGAGGTAACTAAACAACTCTCTAGTAGCCTCATGCTCCACAAAAGTGTATGTATAATTGTGTTTGATTATCGCTCTTGCTAGCATATCTCTAAACACAACTTGGTTAAATTGTACTACGGAACCATCAACATTAACCTCTTGGTTGGGACAAGTATTTAAATGACGCAACAGGTTTTTTGTCCCATGGCTAGCCGTATAAGTTACTTCGCACCACTTACATTTAGCCTTCTTCATGCCACCACCATCTGTGAATTTTCAAATTCAGACCATACAATCGAACTGCATTTTCTTGAATGCTTAGAGCAAGTAGAGTTATCTTTCTCATCCTCACAAACTAAGGATGCAACTCTACGTCTCTCGAATTGTTCCGTAGTTGAATATTCTTCTCGATCCTCGTTATCTCTTGACATGTCAACTAATAAGTTGGAGAAAACATAAATTAGAACAGGTTCAGGATTGCATGTTATGAATTTAACGTAAGCAGCATCATTTTGTCCTCCTACCCAACAAACCCATCTGCTCTTCCTACCATACCGACCATGAAACACAATGTCCATAAAACATAAGCACAAATATTCTGACGAAAAAAACAAAAGCTTCACACAGATAACTGTCCTGTCAGACTGTCAGCTTTACTAATACAAATTCATTGCATTTTTCCAGCATTGACAATTTTTGAATCATCCTAGAAGCAATATCTAACTAACAATTCCAATACGGAAGTGGTTCCTACTAACAAATGTTAATCCCTTTTGTAGCAAAGGTACAAGCTTTGCAGATGAAGAAATTCAGTAAACTCTGAAGTACGACTTCGACTCATTCAGATTGGAAGAGATGCTACTAAAGATTAAGACTTCCTCCCCCCAAGAAAAGAAAAGGGCATAGAGAGACTGGCGTTGCATCGTCAGTACCAGCAAACGTATTCCCCGTGGCAATAACACTAGAAACAGCTGCGCCTTATCTGGTTCTAAGGTTAGCTAATCAACAAAGCTCTTAAACCGTGCTCTGTTCCAAATCTAGATTCCCACAAAACCCAAATATCATTTCAGTTAAACGCTCCCTAGTCATAAACCCACGAGGCAGACCGCGATCAAGAACATCTATATACCTGCACACCCTCTTTGACGACAGCTCAACATGGAACAGGATTGACAATAACAAACTATAAATGGGCATTAGCAACACTATGAGACCAATGGAACCATTAACACGAAAAGACAATCTGCTCTAACAGTGCAATTCGGGCACCATTCCAAATTGGCAGCAGAAAAAACACACATCAACCCAGCACAGAACAAACCACTTCCATCGTCGAATCGACTTGAGCAAAATCACCACTTTCGCAAACAAATTGACGACACTAAGCAACCAGTGATCGATCAAACATGTTGTCGGGACCATCCCGCCACCACACGTGCGCACTCGATTACGTAAAACAGCAAGCCCAAACTCAAAATGAAATCCACGAATGCGTGTTCAGATGGAGTACCTGAACCAAGCGGTTCCGTCCTCCGACGATGGATCCGCGAGCCATTTGCGGCGAGTAGACAAGTGCTACTTTTAGGGTTTTAGTCCAACTATCCGTGAGACTGATTGTGGCGACAAGGCAACGATGGGCGGCGACGAGGCGACGAGGCGGCGAGCGGCGACGAGGCGACGAGGCGGCGAGCGGCGACGAGGCGGCGAGCGGCGACAGGCCACGATGGGTAGCGGCGAGCGGCGACGAGGCGACGATAGGCGGCGGCGAGCGGCGACGGGCGATGGAGGTGGCGGCGAATCGAAAGTGAAAAGGGGTAGGGTAGACTCGTGGGTTACTGGCTTCATCTTCAATGGGTTGGGGAATGGGTCTTAAATGGGTACAGAATAGACCCATTTAAGACCCGTAATTTAGTCCTTTTTATGTTTAAAACCCATTAACGAGTGCCTTTAGAAATAAGCCCGACCCATTAACGACCCATTTAAGTAAACATGGGTCCATAAATGGGTTTGTGGATCCATTTAACACCTCTACTTTTTGGCTTGGAATTTTTTTTTTTTGACCGAAGCCGAGAGAAAAATCTCTAAAACCCTACACAAACAACTTTTTATAGGTCACGGTTTAGGATTTTAATTTTTTTTCAAATCAATATCTACAAAAATTTCTTTTCCAAACACAATGTTTATTTTTGATACGATTCAAGATTGCAAGAGGATTTTTTTAAATTTCAAATCACTGCAAAGATGAGCTCGCAAAATTTTCATCACACTTACCCTATTCAAAGATATTGAAAAATCCCCAACATATCTCGGAAAAATTTCAAATCTCTATTTTTCACGAGATAATTTTCGATCAATAAAAAAAATGGCTTGGGCCAATTTGCTCTCTTCATCGGCTTAGTATGATTTGCCAAATTAAAGTTCAGAATCATCCAATCCAACCCATCATCATTAGCCCAATGTAAATGCAAATTAAAAATAAATGCACCTAAAATTATATGCTATGCAATTAATTAATTAATCAATTTTTTAGGGTTAAAAATTAATCCTAATTTTTATGCAATAAATAAATGATTGGTAAGCCAAAATTTAGGTGTCAACAAACCTTTAGTTATTCTAAACCTTTCGTGATTGGCAATTCCTTGTGTGTCATATAAGATAAGTACTAAATTCTCTATTGGGACCATTCACCACAAGTTATTCTAAATCTCTCACAATTGGCGATTCTTTATGAGTCATGTAAGATAATTACTAGATTCTCCTTTGAGGTCAATCGCCATAAGTTATTATAACCTATCACAATCGGCAATTCCTTGTGTGTCGTGAGATAAGTACTAGATTCACTTTTGCGACCAAAAGCCACAAGTTATTATAAACCTCATGCAATTGGCAATTCCTTAAATGTCATATGATATAAAACCCAGATTCTCCATTCAGGCCATTTTCTAGAAGTTATTCCAAACATCTTGTGATTGGCAAGTTCTTGTTTGTCATATAAAACAAGTACTAAATTCTCCATTGAGACCATTTACCACAAGTTATTCTAAAACTCTCATGATACTAGATTCTCCATTGGGGCCATTTACCACAAGTTACTCTTAACCACTCGTGATTGGCAATTTCTTGTATGTCATATGAGATAATTACTAGACTCTATCAAGGTTATTTGCCATAAGATATTCTAAACCTCTCAAGATTCCTTGTGTGTAATATGAGATGAGTACCGGATTCTATATGGAGCCCTTCAACACTAGTTATTCTAAACCTCTTATGATACTATATTCACTATTGGGACCATTCACCACAAGCTATTCTAAACCTTTCGTGATTAGCAATTCCTTGTGTGTCATATGAGATAAGTACTAGATTCTCTATTGGGACCATTCACCACAAGTTATTCTAAATCTCTCGCAATTGGCAATTCTTTGTGTGTCATCTAAGATAATTATTAGATTCTCCTTTAGGCTAATCGCCATAAGTTATTATAAACCTATCACAATCGGCAATTCCTTGTGTGTCGTGATATAAGTACTAGATTCACTTTTGCGACCAAAAGCCATAAGTTATTATAAACCTCATGCGATTGGCAATTCCTTAAGTGTCATATGATATAACACCCAGATTCTCCATTCAGGCCATTTTCTAGAAGTTGTTCCAAACATCTTGTGATTGGGGCCATTTACCACAAGTTATTCTTAACCACTCGTGATTGGCAATTTCTTATATGTCATATGAGATAATTACTAGACTCTATCGAGGTTATTCGCCATAAGAATTCTAAACCTCTCATGATTCCTTACGTGTAATATGAAATGAGTACCTGATTCTACATGGAGCCCTTCAACACTAGTTATATTAAACCTCTTATGATACTATATTCACTATTGGAACCATTCACCACAAGCTATTGTAAACCTTTTGTGATTGGCAATTCCTTGTGTGTCTTATGAGATACGTATCGGATTCTGTATTGGGACCATTCACCACAAGTTATTCTAAATCTCTTGCAATGGGAAATTCTTTGTGTGTCATGTAAGATGGTTACTAGATTCTCCTTTGAGGTCAATCGCCATAAGTTATTATAAACCTATCACAATCGGCAATTTCTTGTGTGTCATGAGATAAGTTCTAGATTCACTTTTGGGACCAAAAGCCACAAGTTATTATAAACCTTATGCAATTGGCAATTCCTTAAGTGTCATATGATATAAAACCTAGATTCTCCATTCAGGCCATTTTCCATAAGTTATTCCAAACATCTCGTGATCGGCAAGTTCTTGTTTGTCATATGAAACAAGTACTAAATTCTCCATTGGGACCATTTACCACAAGTTATTCTAAACCTCTCATGATACTAGATTCTTCATTGGGGCCATTTACCACAAGTTATTCTTAACCTCTCGTGATTGACAATTTCTTGTATGTCATATGAGATAATTACTAGATTCTCCATCGAGGTTATTCGCCATAAGCTATTCTAAACCTCTCATGATTCCTTGTGTGTAATATGAGATGAGTACCAAATTCTACATGGAGCCCTTCAACACTAGTTATTCTAAACCTATTGTGATACTAGACTCTCCATTGGAATCATTCGCCACAAGTTATTCTAAACTTCTCGTGGTCAATAATTCCTTGTATATCATATTAGATAAGTACTAGATTTTCTATTGGGGCTATTTACCATTAGTTATTGTAAAGTTCAAGTGATCATCAATTTTTTTTGAAAATATTTATCGAGTTTGAGCCTAAAAAGGAAAGTTCCTAGTTTAAGTAGGTTTCTTATTTTGAATATATTTCCTAATTAAATGGTTTCCTTTTCGGAGAAATGACTGATAAATAAAAGAAAGAAACACCCTTCACATGTTATTCTCTAAATAAACATTAAAGAAAACTACTAAGATTAATGGATGCCCAATATATGTTCAACTCCACTAATGGAAAGTAGGAAAAATAAACATATACCCACCAAATCAGAAGTCATCATTATTCACTACTAAGATTTCAAAAGCTTGAGCTTTCATCTAATAGTACTTGAGATTCGTGTATTGTAGAAGGAAGATTTCTATCCTATGAAGACCAGTGAAGAAGCTATTGATTACTGACTTTTCTTATTCCATCTCTATACATTTATTTTTATCACGACACGATCTGGTTTCCGAGCCTCTTAAAAAGTACTCGGTTAATCTCTTGAGATCAATGTATAGCCCTCTTGTCCCATCGCAACAGGATAATTATCATGATGCAAGGAAGGTCGCTAATGTGGCCGGCAGTTGCCTTGGTTGAGACCTGAATCCATGACCACACACGTCACAAAGCAAAATGAGTCTAGTGGGTCAGCGCCTTATACCTAATTCATGGTGATTTTAAAGAAAAACTCTTACTTAACAGATCTTACGAGGAAAAAAAAATTATTGAATGTAGTTGTTTCTCTGAGATTAAGAACCCGAGTAGATTCTCCATATTTTTATTGATTGTGCATATCTATCACTTCTTTCTATACTAAAGTAAACAAGCAGCATTTTCATCGTCTTAAAGATATCTATGTGTTCCCCGACTAGAAGTCTTCACATAGCAAAATTGGATCAGACTACGCAGATCTGAAAAGGTGAAATCTACATAATTTAAATTGCTGAAAAAGACTAGTGATAGATGCTTGTTGTTCAAGCACATCTGAAGACTTCCCGTGGAGAGTTTGCACGTTGAAAAGGGAACAGCATACCTACTCACACGGACTCCTTAAAGCTTGACTTCTAATGCCACTAAATTTGTCATCGGAGATAATCAGGACGCTCTTCGTATCTCCTCTGAAGAATAATAATGCACAAGAGCATAATCATTGTGCATGACCGGGAGAGACGAAAAATCTCCTGATTATCACTACTAAAATTACTTAATTATTAAATCCCATTTAGGAAGAAACACTTGTGCCTTCTCGTCGGTCAACAAATGCGGCTCAAGATATAAGTTTGGAATGAGTTTGAACTATTTATCACGTTTGGCATTTTGAAAAGGATTGTCTAACTAATTCTTTCTGGTCGTCATCGTTGATGTCTTCATACTTTTGAATATTGTAGTTAGGCCAACAATGTTCAACACTTTGCAGCCCATGCACTAAAGCTTGAAGATTTTTCGACTTTTGCAATTTGATAATTTTTCGAAACCATCATCCTAGGGAAAAAAAAAAAGAAAAAGAAAAGTATATGAAGAGCATAGAAATCTCATTATCAAGTAATGTGAAACATTTCAATACTCATTTCACCTGCAAGTTGGATTAAGAGTAACATGTGGAATTTGGCTAATGCGGGTGGAAGCAAACTCGGAAAGGGTAAAACGTGACTTTAATATCATTTTAGAAAGCACAACTATAACATAGAGGATTTTGCAACTGCTGTGTAAGCTACACAACAACAAAACAGGTCTACATGGCTATTGAACAATGTAGACAATATTGAGGATCAATGTTGAGACTGAGAGAGGGTGAGAGAGGGGATACAAATAGTTATTTGGAAAAGAAAAGGACAAGAAATAAGAGGTGTACACAAGGTCTACATTGAGTGCAATGTGCACTCAGTGCACTTTAGAATCGTCTAGCTCTAATACTATACTAAAAAGTCTAACTGAAAAACTTGAATCGATAAGTATGGGAAGATTATCTGATATAAAAAGCATATAAACTTTATTTGTTAAGTGATGTGTGATATTTTAACCATATGAATGTGTTCCTAACAAAAAAAGTCTAGCAAGAGCAGATAAGATTGTACAAATCTGAAGCAACGAAATTATACACTTAAATTGGTGGAAAGGAAGAGGGACGAATGCGCTGTTTGCACGAACATGTGAAGGAGACAAAGTCGCAAGGAGACTGAGAGGGTGCACGACAAATCAGAATTTCTATTTCATACCTGTTTTTTGGAATAGAAATCCATTTGATAAACTTATTCCGTTTTTCTATTTCTGGAATAGATTTCTATTCCAGAAATAGGTTTAGGAAATAAATCGGAAGCTAAAATTTTCTACTTCTCTATTTACGGAACAAAAATGAGAAATAATATATATTTTTTAATTGTTTGTCAAGCTGGTCCTTCATACATTTGCCGCCGACCATCGTCCATTGGTCGCTGTCGCCCTTCAGCCCTCGCCCGCCGCCGTTACTGTCGCCGGCCACCCGCTGGCCCTCGCCCGGCTGTCGCCTTGTCATCGGTCACCGCCGCCACCGCCGATCGCCGGCCGCCTCCGCCGTTGTCCGAAAGGAAGAAATTTTGTGTCGTTATCAAACGAATTTCTATTTTTAGAGTAGAAATTTTGTATCGTTATCAAAACGGTTATTTTTGTTTAGAAACTCTTCTAGAAATAAAAATGGAAAAATTTATTTATATTCCATAAACTATTTCTAGAATAAAATGGTTGTTATGCACGCCCTTAGCATTTTGAAAGGAAACAAAGCACCTACTCGCATGGACCCCTTAAAGCTTGACTTTTAATGTCACCATATTTGTTATTAGAGATATTCCTGACAATCTTCGTATTTCATTGATTGTGCTCCAATTAAATCGGTGAAAGACTAGTGATAAATGCCATGGTGTCCACGCACATATAATGAAGTCACGTGGATTACATGCATGTTGAAAGAAAACAACGTACCTCCTGAACTGACCCCTTAAACCTTGACACATACCTACTCAATTGACTTTTAGTGCTTGTCTAAGATGAGTTTATTTCATAAAAATAAATAATTAAATTTTTTTCTAAAAATGATAATTTTTTATCATTTACTAAAATCAATGAATGAAATATATTTTCATTGTTCATGTAAATATTTAAAACATAAAAATATTTTTAGTTACTAAATATATTAAAAAATATAAATGACTATTTTAAGAATTTTCTAAATTTATTTATTTTTTACGAAACAAACTAAGCATTATTGTCAATTGATTATTAGAGAAAATCATGGCATTCTTTATCTCCTTAGAACTTATTGTACAATGATGCGGAAAATCTCCATACAACTTGTAATACCTGTCTGTCAACACATGCCACAAAAAAGGGGCACCAATTGACAAAAGCAACGTAAAAGGAGATATTGAGAATCCCTCCTAATTATCACTGACAAAAACAATTGATTATTCAACCCCATTTAGGAGTAAACATGTGTCCTTGTCTGTCGACGATTGCGAACATAAAGGGCCATTAAAATGACAAAGCAAAACGTGTAACACAGGTTAATAAGCTGAGGAAAGGTCCACCCCCATTTGAATCACTGAAGAAGAACGGTGAGGTGACATGGACGACCCTTCGAGCTTTGACTTTTAATGCCACAAATTTGTTTGATTAGGATCCAAGGAGATACGAAGAATCTCTCCTAACCATCTTCACCAATATTAATTAATCATTCTACCCCATTTAGGAGGGAATGTGGGTATTCTTGCCCCGTCAACTAAGGCAAACCAAAATTTGTGAAGAGCAGATCAAAATTACCACATTTTCTTTGATTAAGTTATTGACTAGTTTTACGTATACCGACTCTTATCTTGCTTAGTTTCAAATATTTATTTGAAAATTACAGACTTCCCTCATCACTAACAAAAAAATTTAAATATTTTTTACCAACTTCTAATGACCTTCTTACGGACATTTTAATTTTTTGAGCTATTATATGAAATTACTAATATTTATTTAAGCGATGTACGAGCTTCTTGAAATATTCAATTAATGCTTTCAAGATCAATGTATAGTTTCCTTGTCCCATCACTACGAGATAATTATCAAGAGATAAAGAGGCCCTTGAGGTGGCCCAAGAAAAGTTGAAAAATAAATGAAATGCAATTTTATTCTTGGGTTAATACCTTAAAAAACCCCCAACTGATACGCTTGTGACAAATTTACCAAAACTATTTTTTTGACCACAAAAAACCCCAAACTGGTATACCTTTGACAAATTTACCCCAAACTTGTACACTTGTGACAAATTTACCCTATGTTAGTTTTCGTTAAGTTTTATTTTCAAATTATTAAGTTAAATGACATGTGACAGTTGACCGGTAAATTAATTTAGGATTTTATGCTCCGTTTGTCACATTTTACAATTTTTGTGATTTTTTTGGTGGTATTAATCCAATTTAGCATAGGGTATATTTGTTACAAATTTATCAGTATGGGGTTTTTTTGCAGTCGAATAAATTAATTTGGGGTAAATTTGTCATAAATGTACCAGTTTAGGGTTTTTTATAGTTAGTTGGGGTAAATTTGTCACAATTATACCAGTTTGGGGTTTTCATGGTCAAAAAAAATAGTTTGGGGTAAATTTGTCACAAAGTAATACTTAGGTTTGGGGTTTCCCGGGGTATTAACCCTTTATTCTTTTATTGTCCGTCTCCAAAAGAGATAAGTAACAATGATCGCCCTGGGAATGCTTTTATACATACATACATATAATATGTATGTATGTATGTATGTATGTATGTATGTATGTATGTATGTATGTATCTCCAGCCATCCATCACAGACATTGTTATTTCATCCTTCTACCTGTGCCAAGTAAAACGAGCATTATCATCACCGTCAATGAAATATGAACGTTCCCCTCCACCCCCCCCTCCCTCTCCCTTTTCCCAATTAGAAGTCTTCACGTAGCAAAATCAGAAAAGACTATGTAGATTTGAAGGACGAAATCTATACAATTTAATTGCTGAAAAAGACTAGTGATAAATGCACGGTGTCGACGCACATGTAACAAACTCGCGTGGCTCATATGCCTGTTGGAAAGAAAAGAGGGCACCTCCTCAGCTGATCCCACCCGTTGAGCACTCGGCATTTGATTGTCTCGCTAAGTCTTTCAAGTTGTCTAGCTAACTTGACTAGTTGATTCTTAAAGTCACCCATTCTTCAAAGTAATATTTTAAGAAGAAAAGTCGCTAAAATTGAATTCTAAATCGGGTTCGATAAAATCTACTTTGAATAAAAATGAATGAAAATGAGTTAAATAGGTCAATTTGAATAAGATTTGCCTGACCGATTGGATTTAACTATTTGATGTGTCCACCATTCATCATTGTGGATATTATCAGACTATTGTCTATCTAAATTTACCCTAAACCTACTTCATTATATTGATCCATCCGCGATCTTTTTTTCAAGTTAACTCACACATCCGCTATTGAGCATAGGCAAGTGGGCAAAGTTGCACCCTTGACCAAAATAAATAAATAAATAAATAAATAAAAACTCCACTTCAAGAAAGCAAATGTCACCTCTTTGCTATCCATTTCTTATACCTCGCTCACACTTTTATGTATTTTTTTTAAAAGATTAATATTATGAAAAATCTTAAACCAATATACTTATAATAAATTTACCAAAAATAATTTTTTAATCACAAAAAAATCTCAAACTATGCACATTTGATAAATTTACCATCCATTAGTTTTTATTAAATTTTACTATTAAATTACTGAACTAAATAACATATGACGAGTTGATGAGTATCTTGGTTTTGGATTTTATCATTTGTTTGCTAAATATATATCGGTTTGTGGTGTTCCATGGTATTAATCCAATTTCATGGAAACTAACGAAATATAAATTTATCATAAATGTATTTTTTTTTTTGTCGGTCCTACTCTAATCCTACTCTAACACTCACTCTCAAACTTTGCTCTTGCCTCTTTGCAAGGCATGAGAGTCGAAACCCACTCTGAAATGAAATTGTCACCACCCCAATCCCCCGAGAAGGTGAGGATTTAAACCCCAACCTCCCCCTTCCAAGTTGGAAGGGTAGCCCCTGGAGCCGAACTCCTAGTGGTTGTATTAGTTGAGGTTTTGGTAGTTAAAAAAATTAGCTTGAGTTAAATTTCTCATAGGATACTAGTTTGGGGTTTTTCATATAAAAAATTAATTTGAGATAAATTTATTATAGATGTATCATTTTGAGATTTTTCATGATATTAATTTAAAAAATTCACCATTTTATCTAAAAAATATAGAAAAACAAGCCTTGATTTTGATACTTTCATGAAAGAGAACTACACTTGCATTATGACCTTTCTTCATATCTATTGTCAAACGTGTGGACAACTCGAGGAAAAAAGGGACCTTTTGACATCTTATGCGACGAACCGATTGTTCATGAAAATGATATTTGTTATAGGTGTACGAATTTAGGGTTTTTTATGATAAAAAAAATTAATTTGAGATAAATTAATTTATTATAGATGTGTCATTTCGAAATTTTGGTGATATTAATTTAAAAAACTTCACCATCTTATCTCAAGAAAAACAAGCCTAGATTTTGACATTTTCATAAAAGAGAACTACACTTGCATTATGACCTTCTTCATATCTATTGTCAAACTTGTTGACAATTCGAGGGAAAAAAAAGGGGCCTTTTGACATCTTATACGACGAACTGATTGTTGATGAAAATGATATTCTCGAGATGAGTGTGATGCCTGATGCATGAAAAGGCATATGATCATCGATGACTATTAAGATAAATTTAAGAGTGAAAAGCAATGTAATCTCCCTACTTGACTTTAAATTAAAAGAGTCTCCTTTGACCGAGAGGCATAATAGTACAAAAAAAGGAAAAAAAGGTTGTAAATTACCACATTTGAATACGATAAATGACCTCCTTTTTTATTCAATTTTTTCCTCTTATAAGGTGATGTTTGGCAACACTCTGGGGAACTTCTTTTTTTAGTTTTTTTGTTCTCCAAAACAGAAACGTGTTTGGTATTTTTTTGTTTCCGAGAATAAATCTATTCTCGGGAATAAATTTGGAACAAAAATAAGAAACTAAAAAAAAATAAAAATTACTTCTTTGTTCTTGGGAACAACTCAAGAAAAATGCCTTTTCTTTTTCTTTTCTTCTTTTCCTTTTCTTTCTTTTTATCTTCCTTTCTTCTTCCCCTTAGCCGGTCACTGGCCTTAGTGAGAGAGGCCAAATGAGGCTGGCAACCTTACCGAAGCCTCGCCAGCCCCCAACAAGGTCTCCCTAAGCTTACTAGCCATTGTTGAGGCCCTCCTAAGCCTTGTTGTGGCTGGGTGAGGTCAACCTTGCCATGTGATGTCGAGTCTCGTCGGTGGCCAGCGAGGCTCTCCCAAGGCCAATGACTGGCTAAAGGAAGGAGAAGAAAAGAAAAGAAAAAAAAAGAAAAGTGTAATAAAATTATTAATAAATTAAAAGAAATTGTGAGTCACAAAAATATTTGAGGTCATGCCAAATGCATTTTTATTTCTTGAATATAAATTTTGTATAGTTACTAAACATTTTCAAATGCTTAAAAACTTGTCCTGAAAATAGAAATAGGAAATTATTTCTGAATAAAAATTGTTCTCAGTAACAGAAACGTTATCATACACACCCCGAGTGACTCTCGTATAACCAAAGTCTAATAAATGGAGCCTCATTCAATGTATTTGTGTCACAAGTCAACATTTGAGATCATCATTATGTGGCACTTTGACCCTTATTCGATGATGTGGCATGCCTTGTAATAGAGAGAATATGAATATTTTGGGAAAGAAGAATTTATTCTTCCTCTTTTGTTGATTTTTTTTTTGGATTTTAAAAATGACGGAGAGGAGACCTTATTTACTTACGAGCCCCTTTAATTATAATTGTAACAATGGAGATCTAATCTCCCTATCTATTAACTAGTCCCATAAATTACAATGATTCTTTAGAATCTAAGTGTTCATCACCCATAATACCCTTAAGAACATTATAAAGTGTTCACGAAAACCCTAGATCCCTTGAAGTTTTAAGGCATGCATAGTCATCTTAACCACCTCCTCAGCCTTTTGCACCTTGAAAACCTATGGATCGTGACATTCTCTCCTTCCTCTTCTTAGCTTTTGCCAGTCCTATTGACACAATCTGCATCAAATGCGCATCTATCAACCAATGCTACACCAATAATGCATGCACTAGTATTCTTTTATTATTTTGTCATCCTCAAAACGCTGTAAAGAGCTTTCCCAACATGTTTTACCATCTAATTCTAGTTACCACAAATTCGAAAGGGATCTTGATAACAAGTGTTCCCGGGGTACTCTTTCATTATACTTGATAAGGAGATGTTTATATTATTAATATACTATTTACACATAATACAAAAGAAACAATAAATTGAAAATAAGAAATCTTCCTTAAAAAATTTGAACTAATTAAAACAAGAAGACAGACCATCAGCAAACATTTCGATAAAAAGCATAGAGTTAACTGAATTCCAAGAATAGCACACCTAGTCTCCCGTAGTTTCTAACTTTCGGACTTCTCTTGCGATCATTATTTTTTTCGCCTAGGGAAATGGGTTGCAGTATGTATCCAAAAATTTATGCTGTACCTTGATTATGATGTTAGCTAATAATATCACCTACAGGGGTGAATAAGTGATATGCACCCTTCAAGCTTGACTTTTAATGCCACAAATATGTTGTTAGAGATGATTAGGATCCAAGGATTTACGAATAATCTCTCCTAATCATCTCCAACAATATTCATTAACCATTCAACCCCATTTAGGAAGGGAACATGTGTCCTTGTTTGTCAACTAATGCGGACCAAAATATTACTTTGGAATGAGATTGAACTAATTATCATATTAAGTATTTGTAAATGATTGTCTAGCTCAGTCTTTTAGTACGCAATTGTTATCGTGGATGTCATCATATTTTTGAATATTCTATTTAGGCTAACAATGTTCAACCCTTTGCGAACCATGCACTCAAGTTTGAAGAATTTTCCGACTTTTGCAATTTCATAAGCATTCGACACCCTTACCTCGAAAAAAAGAAAAAAAGGCACAAGTGTAAGGAGTTAAAGTTTGGCTACACGTTTAATCGAAAGTGTATTGATCACGGTGTTGGCCAGGTCCACCTATGTGGGGCCTAGCTAACCTTAATAAAAAATGGATAAAAAAAAGGACGTCAAAAAGTGAGATAAAGAAAGGAAGGAGATAAGCTGCTGCGGGCGAGTGGGCGGAACTCGAGAGGGCGAGAGAGAGAAAACAGAGCGTGTTCCACTTAGAGAGCACGCAGGAGAGAAAGAGAAGAAGGCTGCGATTTTGTAGTCCCGATTGGAAGGCCGCATTAAATTTTTGGTATTATTATTGATTTTGTTCCTCGTCAATTGACATTATATTTGCTTATTGCAATGTTGTATTAGCTGGTTGTTGCTGGAGATAAGTCAATTTTGGTCAGTTTAATTTTATGACGAAAATTGATCCTTGATTGAGTTTAGTTCTTGGTGAATTGTTGCCCCAGTTCTCCCTAACACATGGAAAGTTAAACTTCCATTTTATAAGATTGGAAAATTTATAGTGTGTTTAAAATGAGAGTTGCATTTTAACCATTAATGCAATGTACACCTCAAATGAAAGGTTGCACGATTCTTCCACGATTGATCAGTGATTGATTTCATGAAGTAGTGAATAGTATAAAATCGAAATGAAAATAAATTATGAAAATATTTTCAGACACATTTAGAAATAAAAATTAGGGTCTATTGAAATATTTAATTTTGCATGTCATAAGATAAAAATGCACCAAAGTAATTGGTTAAACTTTGGAATGTGGAACTTATCTCATATATCTAGATTTTCCTAAAATGTATTAGATTGTATCATTCCACTTGTGATTTTTTCAGGTTCCCTTGCACATCCAAGGGGGAAAAAGTGCACCCTTGAGAAGAAATCTCCATCTCAAGGGAGGGAGTTGCAAAAAAGTCACCTCTTTGCTATCAATTTTTTACTCAAGATGCTGGCTTGCATATCGATATAGAACATTTGCAGCCCATGTCTTATCGACAGATAAAAAAAGTTCCATGGTAAACAATTCAAACGAAAATTGGTAACTCCAAATTAGTTAATATTTCAATCCGACAAAAAATTGGTAAGTGAGAAAAGATGCACCCTTGAGAAGAAATCTCCATCCCAAGGGAGTAAATCGCAAATAAGTCACCTCTTCGCTATCTATTTCTAACCCAAAATGCTGGTTCGCATATCGACATGAAAACATTTGCAGCCCATGTCTTATCGGCAGATAAAAAAGGTTCGTTGGTAAGCAATTCAAATGATGATTGATAACTCAAAACTAGTTGATATTTCAGTCTAACAAAAATTGGTAAGTCACACAATCTTGAAAGATACATAAAATCAATAGAATTATCAAATGAAATCCCTAATTATCTCTAACAAAGATGTTCTTTCTTTTTCACTTTCACCCATTATAGAAGCCAGAAAATATTAGGTACACTAGAGGTGCCAACTTAGCTATGTACAAGTCCACTCATTATTCACCATATGTCCACAACGGGCGCACAAGTCAGATTTTTTTTTTTCTTTCCATGTCTCTCCTCCATTGCCCTCTCTCTCAAGCCTGCTTTGCAACAACAATAGCGTCACACCTGCACGTCCCAGAAATTCACCAAAATGCTTTATGCCAACTACACCGACCTTCCCCAGCTCGAGCTACTACCGCCTCCTTTTTTTCCCTCCAGCATAAGCCTCCGATGCTTCTTGCTCGAAATATCCATCTTGTCATCCCCTACCTCTGAGCCTGACCTCCACACCTCCCCACCGATGCTGGCTGAACGATGCCGCCCACGGCCATGGAAAAGCATTGATCTCGCTCATCTAGATCTGGCCTAGCCCATCTCAGTCTACAAATGCCAATTAGATTTGGCTGAATGATCCGGCCAAATGATGATGACAACGGCCATGGACGAGCGTTGACGTCACTTACGAGCGTCGTTCGAGACTCTACTATCCAAGTCCGCCAGCCATTGTTGTCCCTCCCCAAAGCAAAAAGAAAGCGGAAGAAAAGAGCAAGAGAAAGAGGGTTTCTAAAGTGCTTGTGTTTGAGAATGGAAAATTCTTTGACTGTCCCACCATGACACGGTGATTATGGGTGATCGGGTCCAGGGTGGGTAGGGTCTAGACCTAGACCCTGTACCGGACCCTGTTATGACCGGTTCTCTTTTTTTGGACCCTATTCCCTATCCTGTTTGCATTGGACTCTGTTCCCGATCCATCCTGTTTTTCCGGTCCGGGAACATGGTTAACCCCGTTTATATTGGAACCTGTTTTGCATAAAAATTATGTACAACACTCATATATAAAGCATTTACAATCTCGATCAGCATAAGCACATCCACACTGATAAACAGTCCCCAAATTTAGCCAACCGTCATTTAGATAATCGCATAAATTGCCCCACAAATTTTGCCAAATGCATTAGTTATTCGTAACCACAATACCTGTAAAAGATGTGTCGCCAAACACGTGCTTGGATACAACACGGCATAGTATAACCACGACACAGCTATAGAACTACTCCAGCTGCACTAAACAGCGTCTAATAGCAAAGTAAAATTAGAATGGCGCTTAGGATCAAACTGAACTCTTCCAACTCACACCGAGCTACAAAATATGCTTTTTCAACAATCTTCTTGCAAGAAACAAAAAGAGGTCCAACACCAAACATGTATCCCTAATGCGACTCTTAATTCGAGGGCCACGAAAGAGGCATAAACAAAATTCTCTTTCAACTCAATTCTAGATTTCAACAAACGAACCTGCATGTAGAGGACGCTTTGCGCTTGGAGCCCTGTATTGTGAAAGTAAAAGTATTTGTTCCCTCGCCTGAACGGTGCTTCATACCGAAGATGATCAAATAGCTTTGTTATCTTTTCATTCAATTTATCCCTCACGTCACACGTCTTCAAAACGATCTGTGTCAATTCCACCTGATTTTGCACGAACTCCTTTGTTTCTTCATTGTCGGGATCTTCAAGCCTAATGATTCAATGGAAAAATTCAAATCTTAAGCGAACAATATATCTCAAAATCTATAAGTTAAAAGCAAATTCTAGACTCTCCATCAACCATGCGAGCACTGTTCTATTTCAAAACCACAAAGAGATTCAATTGGAAGATCCATCAATTAGCAGCAAGACTCGAGACTTCATGGAATTCATCAACAACTATTGAGAGAACTATGTATCTGTTGGGCGTCGGAGCGGATCTATGCGGGTGTCGAGCGAGAGAAGGACCCAGCAGCAGTGGCAGCAGTGGCTTCGCAAGGGAGGGCAACGCAGGCAAGGCTCTGCAAAAGGGGGCTCGGTGGGACGCGGTGACGTCGGGTTAACGCGGATCAACATAGCAGCGGCTTTGACGAGTTGCTGGTATCGCGGTTGGTGAGGGTGGCAAGGATTGACGTGGCTTTAGCGGCCGTTAGCGAGGGGGCTAGGCCAGATCGCGAGCAAAGCAGGGGGGCGTCGTTCGGGCGGTGGTAGATCAGCAGCGGAGGTAGGGGTGAGCGTGGTTCCCGGGTAGAAGGGAACCGAGAACCGAATCGCAGGTTCCGGTCCGGTTCCCGGTTCTAAAAGGACCAGATTCCGGTTCCCCCGGTTCTGGTTTCAATTCCGGTTCCCATAGGAACCGAACCGTGGGAATCGAACCGGTCAGAGTTTTTTTAAAAAAAAAAACCCTAGATTTCTCTCTCTCCCCTTTCTCCTCTCTTCCCCCACGTGATTTCTCCCCTTCCCCTTTCTTTTCAGCCCTTTTTCCTCCCTCACGTCACTTCCCCTCCTCCCCCAATTTTTTTCTTTTCTTCTCTCTCTCTCTCTCTTTCTTTTCACTTTCTCCCTCTCTCGGCTGAAACCCCCCCCCCCTCTTCTCTTCTTCTTCTTCTTCTTCTTCTTCCTCTTCTTCCTTCCTTTTTCTTTGGCTTCACCACCCACCACCACACCGCCGCCCCACGCCCTACTCAATACTCACCACCACCTCTTGGCCACCGAACCACCACCACCCACCGCTCGTCCGACGAGCCGTCTTGCCGTTGAGCCCGACGAGCTGTCGCGCCGTCCGCGCCGCCCCTCGCCGCCCCTCGCCGCCGTCCCCAAACCACCGTCACCACCTCTTGCCGCCGCTCACTCGGCCGTCCGGGCGGCCGTTGCTCAACCGCCACTGCCTCCGCTAGAACCGAGCTCTTGTCCCCTTGGCCGTGGGTTGAGCTGCGACCGCCGCCATCTTCGCCGTGCCATCCGTGCCGCTGTTAGTGCCATGAGACTCGTGTCTTTGTTGCCGTCGCACTACGAAAGCTTTCCTTAGGTTCTGCAACTTACTGAACTCTCATTTGCTTTACTTTCATTGTAGTTATTTGCCTTGCGAGTAATCCAAGATAGAGTCCCTGGTATGAGATTTGTGGACAAGGCTACTGATGCAATTATTCTGCAAATGTAGTGGTTAAAAATGGATAAACTTCTCCCTTTTTTCTTTGTTTATTTGTCTGTCTGAACAGTCCGCTTAATTTTAGAGTCAAAAATTGATATATCTTAAGTTGGTTCTGATATGAAAAGTTGACGTCCAATTGGGCAGCTGTTTGGCTCTTGAACTTAACAGAAGTAGTACCTTGCTTGTCTACAGGTAGAGAGAGATTCAAAGTCATTGGTTGAACTCTTAAGACACATAGCCTTGGTACTGAAAATTTTAAAATTAGGATCAGCTGAGGCACAATCTAATTATGTTTCCACATGGTCCGAAATGATCTCTGCTTGTGCTCAAGAGCTAAAGCATGGAGCCTCAATATTGAAGCAAGCTCTAGAGAAGAATGTTTCCAGTCAAATATTATCTGAAAAAGAAGGTATGTTATAGTTACCAAGAACGATGAAAATAGTGATGACTAGAGTTTCTTTGGGCCTCGAATTTGATGTGCTGTTGTTTTCACATCATTTAGGCAATCTGTATGTACTTGCCCTGGGAAAATTTTACAGAGCAGTTGGAGTTCTTAGGGCCTCAGCCATGTTATACAAACCATGGATTCTTCTTAATTATAGAGATTTCTCTGCCGCATCTGCTCTTTTAGATGAATGTACTACTCTATAGTCTAGTTCAAGCCTTGAAGAAGCTCTTCAAAACATATCTGATCCGCTAGAGTTCCAATATGAGGACAGCGTCAAGGCTTTATTGGAGTCTATCAAGCATGTTTACACTCTCAATGCAGGTGTACTCTAGAAGGCTATTTTTTTCTTGTGAAGAACCTGTTTGCCATTTGTCTCTATTGAATCCAGGAACTGTGCCAGGTATGTTAGTACTAAACATCAATCTGTTTTTTATTTATCAGGGGGTTTGTTCTGGTACAAGATCACCGTTATCACAGAGTTGTAACTTTAGTCATGCAAGTACTCGATCTGCTAAGGTTATCTATTGCATCTGAAGGTTGTTTTAAAAATAAAAGTTCTCAAATGGGATTCCCAAGTATTTTCCCTAGTCTTAGGTTGTCTCTTTTTATTCTCTTTTGTGGCAACATGGCATCTTTGGCTGGCTATATACATTGAACCTTTTGCTTGGAACCTTAATTTTGCTTCTAAAATGCTGTTTGTTGTTGTTGAGCCAGGTATGAAGATGATTTTTTGGGACGAGGAGTAGTATTTTCTCAAACTTGCTAATCTATGGGCAAATTTGATCAGCCATCATCCTCCTGAATTGCCATCTATCAAGATTCATGGATCATGAAAGGGCAGGACTAAATCTCTCTGTTGTGAGGTCACTTGTGCTTCGTGAAAAGAACGATAACATATCCGAGTTTCCAGATGAAGTGAAGCTCTATTCTTTGGTTAGTTTGCTGTTTGATGCAGGTAAATCAATAATCAAATTATCAAATTTACTAGTCCATGAAATAATACTCATCCATTATAAAAACTTTATCAGTTCTTTTTTAAAATTATCCTATGATGATCTTTCACTTCTGTTGTAATATTTGCAAGATAAGTGCGGAGGAAAGTTTCTCGAAGAAAGATCGGTTCGGTTCGAAACCCCGCTGCAACATTGCCGAGAGATACTCATGCAGCTCCACCTGAAAGCTTTGTTACTAAAGTTGCTGAAGTTATTAGAAGCTATAAAACAATGAGGGATATGGCTTTATTTTGGTGCAGGGTTGTTGTTGAGGTAAGGCTGAACTTTGTGAAGTGAACCGCTGGACTTTGCAAAAGAAAAACAGTTCACATTCTAGAATATTAAACGCTTATGAGTATTATAGATTGTGTTCGTGTTATATTATCTTTGATGAATGAAAAGTTTATTTATTATTGCTGCATTCATTTACATTTTTTTCAACTAAAAATGAAACCAAAAAAAAGAAAAAAGAACTTGTCGGAACCTGTTGGAACCTAGAACCGACCCCGGAACCTGTGACAGGGTAGGTTCCGGGTTCTTGGTTTTGACAGTAGGTTCAGTGTTCCAAAAATAAGGAACCTGTACCCGAGGGTAGGTTCCGGGGTTCCAAGCGGAACCTCGTAAGGAATCAGGAACCGCTCACCCCTAAGTGGAGGAGCTCGAGAAACAGCGCGTGGTGAGAATAGGATCGGCGGAGGGCTACCGTGGGATGCTCGAAGATGCGATAAGGTGGGCTTGCGGACGCGAGATCTGTGGGTCAAGGGCGTCTGTGAGGCAACAGCAGCAGGTGGAACTACAAGATTGAATAAAGGTGGCGTCGGCGCTCAGGTGCGAGCTTGGCAGGGGTCAGCGGCTTCGCGGGCAGAACTAGTGGAGCGGAGCTTCAGATGACTGGCGAAACAGTGGCGGTGGTGCGAGCGTGAGGGATGTGACGAGAGCGGTAGAGGTGGCATCGGCTTTGCGATTTCAGGAGGGGAGCTCGGAGCAAGGCTGGCCAGTCGTGATTTCGAGAGAGGTAAAGATAGAAAGTAGAAACTAGGGTTTTGCGTTTTGGTCTTTTCGGTTTTGGGGTGGCTTAAAACCGGTTCTCCAACCAGTTCCCAAACCGGTCCAATCGATCCGGTTCCCGGGTGGGTAATCCCTCGAAACCGGTTCTCAAACCGGTTTAAACAAGGTGTGAGTTTTGGGAACCGGTTCCCAGACTGGTTTCAACTAGAACCGGTTCCCGACCCTGTTTTTCGGGTGGGTTGGACTGGGAACCGGGTAAACCCGGTCTGGTTGCACACCCCTAACAGTGATGCTAGCACCGGTCGCGAGGAGAAGAAAATGAAAAGTGGATCCCATTAGACACATGTTGCCCAATGAATAAATTGGTATTTTGCTGAGTTCGCGCAATTAATCTTCCCAATATTTTCTGCTACATCGTTTTGCCTAAATCACATCTTCCCCAACTTCAATGCCAATCCGAAGTTCCGCACTGGATACGAAGAACTTTTGTAAGCTGAATCGACGGGAACGGACCCACATTTAGGGGGTTAAATACTTCTCTTCCCGGGGAGGGCAAATTATCAGGAAAGAGAAATATTTTTTCTCACTTCCTCCTCCTCTCTCTTCCTTGTAAACACTCTCTCGCAAGCCCAAACAAAATTTAGGAGACAGTACTGCAACTTCAGAAGAATCAAACACTTTTGTCACCATTTTATATTTTTATGCAAGATCGTATGTAATAAAGCATACGATTTTCAGTTTTTCTTCTTTCGGTAAAAACTGATAAGCGCAAGGAATGAAGGGAATGTCTTCACATCTGAAGGAACTATGGGAGGGATGGGAACTGCGAGCCCTGGTCCTCCTCAGTCTCTCCATTCAAGTTCTGCTCATCATCCTCGGGCGTCACCGGAAGTACCGGCCTGACTTGTGGCTGAAGGTGCTGGTCTGGTCGTGCTACTTGTCAGCTGATGCGGTCGCAATCTACACGCTCGGCAAGATCACGACCTGGCTCAAGCAAATACGGAGCACGCTTGGTGTCACCGCCAAAGGTCTGGACCCGAATGCCCAGATGACTGCGTTCTGGGCGCCGTTCCTGCTGCTGCACCTTGGTGGTCCTGACACCATCACGGCCTATGCCCTAGAGGACAACGAGCTCTGGATGAGGCATTTGCTCGGACTCGTTGTCCAAACGGCTGGAACGTTGTTCATCTTCTTCCAGGCATTGATAGGCTCCGATGATCTCTCAGTGCTTTGGCTTCTCATGGTCATCTCTGGCCTCATAAAGTACGGTGAGAGGGTTTACGTCCTCCGGGCTGCGAGTAGCGAGCAGTTCAGGGACTCAATTCCCGAGCCTCCTCTCCGTTACTCGAAGATCCTAGAGGAATATAAGTTGAAGGAGGCCGAGGGCTATGACATCACGCCACACGAGGTGATCGAGATATATGGAGGGAACGTGGAACGCAATTTGAGGGGGGGCGTAGATCTTTCGTCTCCTGATAGAGATCTCTTACCTGAAGTCAAAGGTCCACTCGACATTTTCCGGCGCCTTTTTGGGAACGAAAAGCTTTTAGCTGAAAAGATGAAGGAGCGCAACCGGGCCGAGTTGGCAGTAGCCAAAGACTTGATCGACATTTTCCGGCGCCTTTTCGCTGATCTTGTGCTTAGCTTCGAGGACCGTGACACTAGCATGTTAATACTCAAGTATAAACATTTTCAAGTTGTATTCAGAGTTATCGAGATTGAATTGGGACTCATGTACGATTTGCTCTACACTAAGGCGATGGTGATCCACAATCGTTGGGGCTTTACTCTCCGCACCGTGAGTATCCTATCCACCGTAATGGTCTTGGTGCTTTTTTCCAGGTCAGACAAGGACAAATACTCCAAGTGGAATATCCATGTGACCTTTTTGTTGCTCGGGGTCGCCATTTTCCTAGAGATTTATGCGTTATTCGTTCTTCTCTTCTCCGACGAAGCTGCTTGTTGGCTGAAGAAACACAGGCCAGTCATCCTGGATTTTATTGAACGGTTACAACCTCTGTATAAGAGGCGCAGGTGGTCGGGTTCTATGGCTCAGTACAACCTACTAAGCTTCGCTCTCAAAGAGAAACACCTCCCGTTCCATCGAATCCTAGAGTTGCTATACGTCGACCAGAAGGTTCTGAAATTCTTGTACAAGGGTGATGTGGAAATAAGTGATTTTATTAAAGAACGGCTCATCGAACATTTCAAGTCCCTGGCGACAAGCGAGAAGGAAGTACAGTCCGTAAGGCCCTACCCAGGATATCTCATACTGAAAAAGCATGAGTTATTGGATGATTTTAAATGGAGCATCGAGTTAGAGTTCGACCAGAGCATCCATGTCTGGCACATTGCAACCGAACTCTTATGCCACCCGGAACCGGAAAAACAGGAAGATCTTTCAGGCGCTCCCGAAATGAGCAAGCAATTGTCTCGGTATATGCTGTATCTTTTGGTTATGTACCCTTTTCTCTTGCCGGTTGGATTTGGACGTGTCAGATTCCGAGATATGTATGCGGCTGCAACGAGGTTGCTTAAAGAGACTGAGTCAAAATGTAAAACCCGTAAGGCTATAGAGAGCGAATCCAACATACTTGAAGCTTGCAATACGCTGCGCAAAAAAGTGAACACAAAACTAGCTCCGATCATGGCGGAAGGAGATAAGAGCAAGTTTGCCCTGTACCAGGGATGTCGGCTTGCGTCACAGCTGAACAACCGAGAGAACAAATGGGACATTGTAAGTTCTGTGTGGGTGGAGATGCTTGTTTTCGCGGCCATCAAGTGCAAGGGGGTTCAACATGCCAAGCAACTACGACGAGGAGGCGAGTTCCTGACTCATGTCTGGCTCCTCATGGCTCATTTTGGCTTGACCGATCACTTCCAAATACCATATGTCCCAGCAATCGCCGAGCTGCTGGTTAAGCAGGAGTGACGACTCTCGGTGAACCATATGTAACATGTATTAGCTCCTCATGGCTCATTTCGGTTGACTGATCACTTCTATATGTAACTTCTGTTAGTGGTATGAGCAAAATTTTCCGGAATTTCGTCTGTTTCACCGGATCTCATCAATGGAATATTCTAATGAAAATGTGTTAGTCCCTTGTAAGACACTAATCAGTGTGTACGTTTGAACTCCATGAACTTGTATAGGCCGCGCTTTGCTATAATCATCCGCGGCTTTATGAATGCTCAAAATCTACTTAGGACCCGGTTTTTGCCTTTGTATATCTAGTGCTCAAGAAAGGCAAAATTAATAGAACTAAGAACGTGACTTTCCCATAATTAAATTTTTTTATTCCATTTTTAAACACATAAATTAGTAAAAATACTTATCTAAAAAAGCTTAACCTCCACATGAAATTTTAAATATTCACTATGAGGTAAAGAACCTCATTCTCCTAAGTCGCTTACTGGTTTGCTAGAGAACTTAGCTATGCATAGATTGAAAGAGCCCATGACATTCCTTCGCGAATTAGGTAGTTTAAAGCTAAGAGAAGTCTTCACCTTCATTAGAACAATAATTACAACTATCATACCTTATTTTAAAAAGTTACACTTTACGTCATCCAATATTTGATTATATCATTAATTTGTCTACTCAATAATGATTAATTTACTTAAACTTTTAATAATCATCAATGAAGCCTCCTCTTCAATTTGTTTTCCTTGTTTAGGATTGCATCAAAAGATGGGAGCTAAACCCGTTAATATAATTGCACGTTTCAGTTAAAGAACTTGTAAGTAGGATTGAAGAGATGATTCATTTCAGATCATTACAAACCATCCTAATGCAAACTCAACTTATCAGAACAACTTCAATCATGATGGATTTTCATAAGAACAAAGCTATGATTCTTGGTTTCCTCTTTACATGTAAATAAACCTAAGCGAAACGTATATGATATTTACCATGAAAACGTAATTGAAGACTGCGAATATTGATCGAATCAAAGGTATTGATCCCCTGGAACTATGAGGTTGTGAATTGACAAGAAGGTTCTGAAGTTCTTATATAGGGTAATGTGAAAATAATATACAGAACGGGTCATCGAGCATGTCAAGTCCCGACTGACAATCGAGAAGGAAATCCCATCCGTAGAACCTACCGGGGAGATCTCACACTAAAAAGATATGATCAATGGGACAATTTCAAATGAAGCATCGAGTTAGAGTTTGACAAGAGCATCCTCGTCTGGCACATTGCGACTGAACTCTTATGCCACCAGAATAATCCGGAACGGTTGCCATCGAATCACAAAATGATCAAGCAATTATCACGGTATATGGTGTATCTTTTGATCATGTATCCTTTGTTATAATTTTATTTAATATGATCCCACATTCAGTTTAAAATTACTCACATTAGATTTCATTGAGGATTTATTATCCAAATCTAGTTGTTGATAACTATGGAGATTGTCCATATCTATTAGGATTAATCTTGATGGAAGACTATCTATTATGATTTGTATTTGCATATAAATAGGTCATCTAAGTCAAACTCTCTCATTATTCTCATTATTCATATGAAAACATATCATCAACGATGAGAGATAATTGGCTAGAAGTGCCTATACACAATTGTTCAAGCTCCATGCATCGGTTCTTGATGCCATCAATGGCTGGTGGCTAGTACAGAATTTATACGTGTTTGATCCTAATTATTGGGATCATGGCTTTCCGCAAAATTTCTAATAGTTGGTGTCAACGCTTATTATATCTCTGCTCGACGCTCGACGATTTTCATGGAGTCTCTTTATTGAATAAAAAAAACATTTGGGGCAAAATCTAATGATAGAAAAATTGTTGATTTCGGCAAAATTTGGGCAACTCACCACCCATCTTCAAATGAGTACCATTGCAGTGCCATGGGCAACAAAAGCCCTAAAGTAATTCGGCATTATGGTGATCGTGGAAGATGAATTGCGTGACGGAAGTCGTGGTGGTTAGGGTTTGCGTTTTGGGGAATTTTGCTTGATTTCAAGCAATTTTCGGCCGCTTTTGCCGAATGTTCGACCTGTGTGGTCGTGCCGGCGAGGTCTTCATAACCCTCCACATATTTTGGAAGGAGAACCGGGCGACGGAAGATGAAACGAAACGCCGAAATCGCGCACAGAAAGCGCAGGCACGTGCAGCCACGTGCCCCGTAGGCCACAGGCACATAAGGACCACGCGCTCGCGGCCTGGCACAAGCGCGTGTAGCCACGCACCCACATAGGATTCAAGTGTGTTGGGCAAGGAGTTGAGTGCGTGCAGCCACGCGCCCGTGTGCCCCTGCCTTTATTTACTATTTTGCCCCCCCTTGGCCACTGAAATTATGATTCCACCATTGATTGATTTATTTAGAGTTTTGCCATTGGTTGCCGTAATTTACTGTTTTGCCCTTCATGAATTTTTGTGAATATTTTCTTGTGAAAATAAATGTCTAGTGATTTGTATATATATGCTTATTTAATTGAAGATTAGCCAGAGCATCTTTGATTATATTAAATTATATACTTTAAGAGCCTATGGATCATATATAGTCAAAGACATTAATTGTACCTTAATAGTATGAATTTTATCTCAAAGGAATTTTGCATGTTCCATGCACATATAAATATGGCTTAATAAGCTGAGGAAGGTCCACCCGGATAAGTATCACTAAAGATTAACCATGAAGTGACCGCAATTGTGGGCCAAGCATAACTTGGAATTAGATTGAATTCATTATCACATTTGCCATTTGAAAAGGATTCTCTAGCCGAGTCTTTTGGTACTAATCGTCATTGTGGATATTATCGTACTTTTGAATATTGCGTTTAGGTTAACAATGTTGAACTCCTTGCAAACCATGCACCTAAGTTTGAAGATTTTTTTTTTTTTTTTTTTTTTTGCAATTTCATTATTTTTTGAAACTATTATCTCAAAAAAAAGTCACATGAATACAATTACCCGCATATAGGACTTTTAAGTTTACGAAGTGTGAAAAATGATATAATTATCTCCCCCGAGGTATAGGGGCCTGACCCTTCGGTGCCGTCTGGGCATGGGGGGCCGTGGTGGAGTCCTCGGCCATAAAAAAAAATGATATAATTATGGAAGTAACTTACTAAGAATAGGAAAATAAGCATTTAAGATAAATCCAGGTTGATTACAATTTTTCATGGAAAGTTACAAAGGTTAGGATATTCAGTATCAAGAAATTTTAAGAAAAATTACTACATGTGAAGGATGATTACTAAATTGTCATTCACCAGGTCTTCTACGAAAATTAAATTTGTTGAGGACAATTACTAAGCATAGCTATCATCACTTACAGCGATGTGAGGTATTTTACCATGCTCGCGATTAACTACTAAGTATTAGCATTTTCATATTACGAACTCTATAGAAAAATTGCCGTCCAAAAACGTAAACTATTAGTTATAAATGCATGTAAACTACAAGCATCATCGGTCACTTGCAGCACACAAAGTTAAATTATTACCTCGATGTCATTGCACTTCCTTCGAGATCCAAGGAAATGTATAATAAGTGTTGCAACTGAAACTACGGCTTCGGATCAAAAGTTATGGCTTTGAATTATATTTGCCACTACTTTAAAACAGGTAAAGAGTCGGGCTTAGCATGTCTAACGTCCAAACTAAGAGCCGCCTGAACTAAATCGGACCGGCCGATTTGGTCCGGCTTTCAAAGTTGCCGGTCTAGTTCCCAATTCCATAAAAATGGAACCGATGATTGTTGGTTTGGTTCCCAATTATGGAGAGAAACTGACTAAACCGGACCAACTCTTTTTTTTTAATAAATATATCTTCTAATTTCCTAAAAATAGCAATGAATCCTTAAAATAGTAACAACTCTAGTACTTTTTTTTGTTAGGTGATTAGTTCCGTGAGACTGCATCGGACCCAATCGGTGGTTCGATCCAATTTTCAGTCCTAGGACCGTCCAATATGGTCCCCGGTCCCAAAATTAGGAACCGGTCCTATTGATCCTATTCCCAATTCCTAGGTGGAACTATACCAGACTAGAACGGGACTGGACCGAGAACCGACTACCCCTAGTAAAGAGGGCAATACTATTGCTTTATTTCCAAACAAGCGGATTTGTCACGTGCTGGTAATTTTTTTTAAAGAGTTGAAAAGTGTCACAATGCTGTTGGTAGAAAGAATCGGCCATCCAATTTCCAAATAATTTGTTGCAACTTACCAATACTTTGTTAAAGTTTTCAGCACAATTTGCAATTTACCCATTTTTCTTATCTTAAGCTCACTTTCATTTATTTTTCTTACCACTTCTTAAATTGATCAACATTTATGCGAAATTTAGTTTTTATTTGTCTTACATTCCAAACCATTATATTTACAACTCTTTTTAGAAATTACCAATATCAATTAGAGTGAATACCAATTTTATCCAATTAAATTACCAATTGGTTTTGCATTATCTACTCTAAATTTGAATTAGTTACAAATTTTTCTAACTTTCGCAATTTTACAAGTATTTGAAAGGAAATGAAGAACAATCGAGAGAAAGCTATTCTATATTTCTTGTCATATTCAATATACAAGTATGTGTTTGTATTTTTATATTACAAGAAATGAAATAAGAAGAATCCGAAGAAAATATATACAATATTATATCCCTAAAATATTCCAAATCTACGATTTCTTGGATTAATCACGAGATTGAATTTGACTCGGGAATCAATCAAGAGATCAATTCAAATTCTTTCTCCAACACCCTCCCTCAAGCTGGCGGCTTGTATATATCAAAGATATCCAACTTGCTCAACAAATATGCGTGTTGTCTCTGATATAAGGGATTAGTGAAAATATCTGCAGGCTGTTCAAAGGTGCCAATTCCTCAAGTTGTAACTATCCTTTCTTAAATTTGTTCTCGAGTAAAATGACAATCAATTTTAATATGCTTTGTTCTTTTGTCAAAAACTAGATTTGCCGTTAATTTAAGTGCAACATCATCATCACTTGCACCATTGACTTGCACACCAACGTCTAAAACTAATCCTCGTATCCAAACTATTTCACAAATAGTTTTTGCCATGGCTTGATATTTTGATTCAGTTGATGTCAATGAAACTGTTGACTGCTTCTTTGTCTTTCATGAAATCAAGGATCTTCCCAATTTGATACAAAAGCTAGTAATAGATCTCCTTGTCATTAGGCAGGTAGCACAATCCATGTCACAATAGGCCATCATCTTCATGTTGCATTCAGGTGATAAAAGAATTCCAAGTCCTGGAAATTCCTTTAAATACTTTACCACCTTCAGCACTGCATTCATATGTGATTGCTTTGGATTGTGCATAAACTGGCTAAGTATTTGTACTGCATAACATATATTAGGTCTGGTCATAGTGAGATAAATCAATTTTTCAACAAGTCGTTGATATCCTGATGGATCCTTGAGTAATGGGTCTTCATTTGGAGAAGAAGAACTTGCATCATATTCATATGTTGTCAATTTGACATTTTGCTCAATAGGTATAGTTGCTGATTTGCATCCCAACAATCTTGCTTCGATATGATTTCTAGGACGAATTTTCGTTGACTAAGACAAATTCCCTCGTTGGATCAAGCTATCTCGATCCTAAGAAAATATTTTGGAGGTCCCAAGTCTTTAATATGGAAGGCCAAATGTAAGTATCTTTTAATGTTTTGAATTGCACCATCACCATTTCTCATGATGAGTATATTATCAACATAAATTAACAAGTAGATTGATGAGGCACCTTTGGTCCACGTGAATAACGCATAATCATGCTTGGAGTGTTGAAAACTTGCATTTGTAAGTGCCACGGTAAACTTCGCACACCATTGTCAAGAGGCTTGCTTAAGTCCATATAGAGATTTGTAGAGACGACATACTCGAGACTCTCCCTGTCTAAGTAATCCCTATGAAAGTTCCATGTAAATTTTCTCGTCGAGATTACTGTAAAGAAAGGCATTGTTGATATCCATCTTATGGAGATCCCAATTTCGCAATGCAACAACAAATAGAAAGAGCAAATAGTGACTTCTTTAGCAACAAGGGAGAAGGTCTCATGATAATTGAATCCCTCACGTTGCGCAAATCCTTTAGCGACGAGTCGAGCCTTATATTGCTCAATCAAACCATCCGCTTTATATTTTATTTTGTATACCTATTTGTAGCTAATGGGCTTTCTATGAGGAGGCAGGGGAACAATTTCCCAAGTATGATTCTCTGTAAGAGCAGCCAGTTCTTCCTTCATGACCCTTTGCCATGGAATATCACGCGTTGCTTCCTCATAGGAAGAAGGTTCCCGTTCTTCAAAAATTCAACTGAGGCAGCACATGTGTTCTAGTGATAATTGATTAAAGAAAACATAAGAAGATACTGAACATTACATACCTATATTCTCCAAGGTAGGACAAATATAGTCCTTGGTCCATGTGGGAGGATGGACTTGTCGCCCCAAATGTCGAGGCTTGTTTGCCGATAATTGTTTGGCAGCTATTGACAAAGAGCTAATATAATATTGCTGCACGATGATGGAGACCCATTGTTGCTTTGTTGTGATGCTGAAATGGGAGAATCGGGAATTGAAATTGACTCGACAAAAATTGTCCTCACAGACTTTGGAAACACTTATGAGATTAAATTCAAACTTTGGAATAAATAGAATATTTTTAAGAATAATATTTGGGCTAAGGTGAACAGTATCAATCTTCATGACATTAGTAATATTCCCACCTGGGAGTCGAACATATATGGATGAATTGGGTCTTGTATGAATATAAGAAAATAAATATTCGTGGCAAATTATGTGGTCACTAGCGCCTGAGTCAATAATTCATGCATCAACTAAATTATCATTACTCTTGCATAATGAAGTACCTGAAAAATTTGCACTTTTGTCCATTGTCTTTAATTGACTCAATGCCTTTATGATGTGCTGATATTGGTATTGAGTAATTGGCTGATGAGCCTTGTAATTTTTTTTTGTGTTGATACTTGATAAGCAGAAAATTCTTTCCTTTTTTTTTTTGTTAGTGGGCTTACCACGTAATTTCCAACATGTTTCAATGGTATGATGTGGACGTCGACAATATTTGCAATACTTACCTTTATTTTGGCCTCCCCCTCTTTATGATGGCATGGCTCTATGAGGACCATTGAATTTGAAACCATGGGAGATTAAATAAGAGCCGTCAAATGCACGTCCTCGTCATTGATATGAGCCTTCAGATCTGCACCCAGTCTTATGATCTCCATTGTTGGGTCGGAAAGAATAGGGGCCTTCAGATCCGCTCCTTTGATCGTCACTGTTGAAGCGATAGCTTTTAGAGTTCTCTCCAACTTCTTCCTCATTCACTAATCTAAGGTTGCCGCTCAACCCACTAGCTCGCTACAGCGTGTGAAGGCCGTCGTGAGACCGACTGGAGAACATTGCCGACGTAGCAAAGGCCACACCTTCACCTCCTTTCTCATGTTCGGCGGTCACAAGCCGATGATTTTCTTCTTGGACAGCCAACTGGAATGTGACATCCCAGATTTTCAATCATATTTTCTACTAAATAAATCGGGCATTTCATTGATGTATCTATAGGGCTATTCTCAGAACTGATCATTCTAGAGATAACTAGACTATCTAGGGAAACCATTAAGAATTTTAAGGCAAATAGACTTAAGAATTCGACCAGGAATCGGCTACTCGACCGTGCTTATCTTTAGAGGTCATTATGACATAGATATAAATCGATTTGAGATCAAAGATGGGTCGGTTCGACTAAGATGTGTGGCTAATTGTAGGTGACATCACTAAATTGAAAAATTCTCGTCGACCGGTACTATACCGATTTTACTATCGTTTTGGTACCCCGTGTCCGTATTTGAATCCTCGAGATTTTTCTGACAACCAAAAGTTGCCAATGAGTCAAGTGGCTTGAAGAAAATCGATCACGAGTCATTTGCACTAAAAATTTCTAAGAGTTACTCGATAGCGTAGGTCACGCTAAAAACGCGTCGAATGGAAATTAATCGTGAATTTGAGTCCGATTTTAGAAATTGAAAATTCTGTCATGTCACAATAAATTCTAGGAACGAACTTAGTCTCAGAAGATTTTTCAGAGATTCCGAGATTTTTACGGAAAATCGTACGGATGTCACAGAAAATTAACAGAAATTCATATGAGCCGAATTTAAGTGAGTTTGGACTTTCAAGCCGAGCCTTTGAGTGTCAGGGAATAACAGAAAATTGTTCGGGATTTTTCTTCATCGAAATTGGACCTCAATTTGGGAAATTGAGTGAGGAAATTGATCCTAAAATTGGGAAATTCGGAGCTATGGTTGAGGGCTACAAATTTTGGCTTCAAAGTTGATTAATGGTGGAATTATTCTTCTAGAAAGAATTAGGGGACAAGAGGGATTAGATTGAGGGCTTGTGGGACCTAGTCGTTCAATGTATTGGCTAAGGATTGAGACTTTTGTTCCCCTCACAGCTAGCTTCTCCCTCACGCATAGCTCCCCCTCCATCTTCCTCATCATGCAAGCAATTTCCCCTTTATTTTGCTTTCATTTCTCCCACCGAACTTGCTACCTTTTTCTCTTTGATTTTCCTTTCTGTTTTGGCCATCATTTTTCTTTCTCTGCGAACAGCCCACACCCCACCGAGAATTCTCCTTTGCTTGGCCACGCGTCCACGAGCTGCCCATCCTTGGTCAACTAAAGAAGTTCTTCACCACCAACGTTGACCTCTCCATTCACCGAAGCTCTGCCCATCCACCGAAGTTGCTCATGCCATCATCATCATTATCATCCCATCTCCATTCTCCTCTTCACCGTTTGCCACCCCCACGCCAACAAACTACCAACGAACTCATCCCATCTTCTCCATTATTATTTGTCTCTTTGGTCAACATGCAAATTCACCGAGGCTTTTGTTGAATGAAGCTCACGTGGCCTCATGCCAGCAAACCACCGAAGCATCGTCCGCGCACTTCCCAGCTCTTGTCGAAACCGAGCTAACCCACTTCTCGTTTAGCTCTAGTAGCAGCAACAACGCCGCGTGGTCTTCTCCAGCTCACGTGATTTCGGTCTCCTTCGACCGAAGCGGTAGTCTTCACCTTGTGGCCCTTTGTCTTAGCCCACGAATTTTACTTGAAGTCAGGCCTAGATCTGCAGCATTTCGGCCTAGCATTTCCATCAAGTTCAGCCCATTTGAAGCTTAGCCCATTCTTGAAGCCTAAAAGTCCAGCAGAGTTACAGCCAACGAAGCCCAGCAGTCTTCGGCCCATGTTCAGCAGGCCCAACTCAACTTGGGTCTAGCCCAAAATCAAGAACAAATCTCAGTTGGGCTGAGATTTGTTGGGCCAAGTTCAAGGCTCGGTCCAAGCTCGCCGGTGTCGTCAAAAACCTGATTTCGGCCACCATCGCGTCGCCGTCGTGGTGTCCCGGTTCCCGCTTTTAATCAAATGAGTTTTGCTCACTAATGCTTTCTTAGTTTGCTAATTATGCTTATGGGTTGGTTAGATTTAATTAAGTGCAATTAGGTGGTTAGATTAGTTTAGAACAATTAAATTAGTGACTTAATGATGCATGTTAGGTGGTTAGACTTAGTCATTAGCAAGTAGAGAGTCTCTAATATTTATTGAATGCATCTCGGGATTTTTCCTGACCAATCTTGGGCTCCAATTAGGCAATACAGGCCTAAATTGGATTTTTAGTATTTATTTAATTAAAATTTGAATTTATTTATTTAATTAATTATTTTCCGGAAATTAGACCGGAATGGTTGACGACTGAAATTTTGTGCTGATTGTAGTGGTGCTTTCTGTTTATTTTAATTGAGCACTGGTTTGTGGAAATTGAGTGAGTTGATGAGTATGTGGGGATTTATCCCAAGATTGATCAGTGTCGGTGTTCAATTAGAAATTGACTATGAGAGGTTGTGAGTTGAACCTCGAAAGCTGCTAAAGTATGGCTGTGCCAGTGGGCCAAGTTTTGCCACCGAATTTGGAGTCGGTTGCGCCCGCTGGGCCGTAAATTGCCACCTGACAGAGGTTGCGCCAGTTGGGTCATAAATTGCCACATGATTGAGGTCGCGCCTGTTGGGCTGTAAATTGCCACCCGATAGGGGTCGCGCCTGATAAGGCCGTAATCCGCCACTCATTAAAGGTTGCGCCCATTGGGCCGTAATTTGCTACCTAAAGATAGGTCGTGTTCTTTGGACCGTAATTTGTTGCCAAGAAATTTGGTAGACTGTGCTTGTGGAGCCGTGAGTAAGGTTTAAGACTAAATAAGGGAGACAACCCGGGAATGGTCGGATTGACATGTAATCAACGAGGTCAATTGATCGATAATTCGATTTGATTGGGTGATGTGATGTGATCGTGTATATTTGATATTTACTGACTTGTAGGAGGAAACTGAGGCCAAGGTAAGTCCTTTGACTCGTGTTGTGCTTAGGCAGCCTAAGGTGTATTGGCTTCCTAATCGGGTCTTAAGGGGTAGAACTTGCTGAGACGTAACCTCATCCCGGTTGTGGGAAAACATTTTAGGACCATGATGAGGAACTTGAGGAGAAATAACCTGAAGGGGAGTACCTGGAAGAGAACCCTGAGGATGATCCATAGTAGGATCCTGTGGAGGACTGAGATCCCATCCTATTTTGCAAACCTGAAGCTGTGGACTGATGTTGATAGATCAGACTTTTGTGAATAGTATTGTACAATATACTATGTGATTTGCTTTGTGTAAAAGTTTGGTTGTGGTTTTCCAATTGCGAAAATATAGCCCTATTTTTCTATCCCAATGTTTTATTGTCTGGGGATTTTGTTATATGTTTCCACATGCGCATATTAAAACAAAAGGGTCGGCGATGCGTCATGGGACGTTGCTATTAATCGACTAGATGAGGGATGGACACGTGTTCGAGGATCGGGGCGTGACATGGAAAATATGGCTGGACGGGCTCCATGGCAAAGACCTACGATCAGAAAGGTACGTAGCTTTCATTTAGGGCCAAAAGAAACTGAGTCACTTTCTCTCTCTCTCTCTCTCTCTCTCTCTCTTTAATTTCCCTATATTGCTTAAGGGTCGTCTCTGACCCTTTGAGCTGCTCCTCGGCCACCTCGAGATTATTCCAAAGGGCCGAGAAATGGTTGAAGCAACCGGTAACTGAGAGGTTCCCTTGCTTGAACTCTGAGAGAGCTTAGGTGAGTGAAAAAACCGTAACTCGGTCGAGTTTCTCATACATTTCCTTAATGTTGTATCACATTTTCTTTGCATCCTTAGTGAGGGGAAGCCAGGCTGCGACCTCTGATGCAACACAATTTCTGATCCAAGTTTGGACTAATTGATTGCACTTGCACCAATGGCATTGCATACGGTCGTCAGTTGAGAAGGGGACGGATCCGTCAAGGAATCTATCCTTATCCTTCGTGATGAGGGCTCGCAGGAAATCTCTCACCTAGGTTGAGTAGTGGTCCAGTCTAGTGAGCCCATAATTTCGGCCCGTCGGCTGGGGATACATAAAGAGGTTCGCCTGGCTTAAGGCGACTAGCAATGGTTGGAAAAATGAGTGATGAGAACCCGGGTGGAAAACTTGGGTAGGGATTTGCTCCTCACCAACCCGAGTTCAACTTGGGTCTCTAACCTAGAGAAGTTAGGTTTGGATCTCCACTTGGGTGCTGTGGGCCATAGTTTGCCCATTGTTGACGGGACCTAAAGGCCCATTGATTGGCTCCGACAACCCATGGGCCCTGAATAGGAATCCACGGTGCATATGGTCATTGAACTGGAGTAGGGAATTGGTTTACAACTGGAGCAGATGGATGTTGAGCAGCCTACTTGACTTGTTCCGAGATTTGGTCGGATGATTCCTCTATTGTAGGTAGGATTAGGTCTTGAATTTCACTATTTGGGTTATGCATAGTGAACCAAAAAATGAATGGAAGACTGAATTCCTTTATGATGTGCTAATTTTGTTCTGCAAGTAATGTTTTGCAGCAACAAAACAGAAAATGGTCGAAGGCAATCCAAAAAGAAAAAAAAAAATTGTGGAAGGCGGATTAGAAACACAGCTCTGATACCATGAAAGGAAATGAAGAACAACAGAGAGAAAGCTATTATGTATTTCTTGTCATATTCAATACACAAGTATGCGTTTGTATTTTTATATTACAAGAAATGAAATAAGAAGAATCAAAAGAAAATATATACAATATTATATCCCTAATATATTCCAAATCTACCATTTATCTATCAATCACGAGATTGGAATCTGACTTGGGAATCAATCAAGATATCAATTCAAATTCTTTCTCCAACAATATTCAACCATAGTACAAAGATTACATGATATCTTTAGGATTTCCACAAAATGTATTTTCTCGATCGCTTGGAACTCTTCCGCTAAACCATATAAGATTCATCATCCTAAATCTTTGAGCGGTTCAAAAGAATAAACAAAATCATTCGCAGATCAGGATTTTGTGGCTCAGTAACTATCTGGTATGTTTACAATTCAAAACTAAGACTTCTGTTTGAAGAAGGTTCAATTTAAATCTTATCCAAATGGATAAGAATGGTAACCCATGCATCAAACCATATTATTGGCCTGACTTGATTCACCAATTTTTCTTTCGATTTTTTCAGCTTGTACTTCTCTACTTTTCAAACGATTAAATTTAGCGACTCCTTTTAAGAATTATCAAGATCAATTAGAGTGATTACCAATTTTATCCAATTGAGTTACCAACTAGCTTTGTGCTACCAACTCTTATTTGAATTAGTTACAACATTTATTTGCTTTTTCTTTTTTAAATTATTAGCTTCTCCTATTCCTAATCAGAAAAAAAAATGTCATATTTTTTGCCAACTTTTGCTTACCCCTCTTTGAAAAAGTAAATTTACTAACCCTATTAAAGTTGCCAATATTTATTTTGGGAGACTAACAACTTTTCTTGGACTAAGTCATTAACTAGTTTTAGATTATCAATTCTAATTTGAGGTATTCCAACCTTTATTTGGTATATTCAATTTGCCATAATTTGAGTTATTCCAACCTTTATTTGATATATTCAATTTACCATCTTTTCTTATTGTTTACGAATCTTGTTTGCCTTACTTACCAAATTTCCTAACTCTTTTTATAAATTACTAATCTTAATTACACTAATTACCAACTTTTCATCAGTTAAGTTACTAGTTTTGCATGTACTTATCCTTAATTGACTTAGTGCCTGTTTGGTAATCATTCCAACGTGGATCGATTCTGATTTTTTATTCCCGTGAGTAGTTTGGGAATAAAATCGCTTTTGGTAAAGTTTTTGTTCCCGGGAACAAATTTCTATTTTTTTGTTCCCGGAAGTAGATTTGGAACAGAACCAAGAATTAAAAAAAAAAAAAAAAAGTTGATTCTTATTTTCGGGAACAAATTTAAGAATCAAAACCAACTCTTCTTCTTTTATTTTCTTCTTCTTCTTCTTCTTCTTCTTCTTCTTCTTCTTCTCCTCGCCGGACCTCGCCCTAGCCGGGTGAGCCTCACCGAGGCTGGGCGAGGTCCGCTTGGCCTCAATGAGGCCCGCCTAGCCTTGTCGATGGCAAGGCGGGCCTTGCCCAGCCCGGCGAGGCCTCCCGGCCACCGACGAGGCTAGGCAAGCCTCACGTTGCCTAGCCCCGGCGAGGCTCACCTAGCCACCGGTGAGGCTTGCTCGGCCCCACCGGTGGCTGGGCAGGCCTCACCTAGCCCGGGTGAGGCCGGCTCCGGCCATTGGCGAGGCGAGGCCCGCTGGCTCGCTAGACTCGATGGCCAAGCGGGCCTCGCCCAGCCTCGACGAGGCTTGCCTTGCCTCGCCGGTGGCTAGGTAGGCCTCACTTAGCCCCGGCGAGGCTAACCTCGCTAAGGGCCGACGACGCGCTCCGGTGAGGTCGTCGGCTGAAGAAGTAGAAGAATATGAGAAAGAGAAAAAAACAAGAAAAGAAAAAAAGGAAAAAAGTAAAAAAGTAAAAAATTTTAAAAATATTTAAAAATTAAAAGAAATTGATTTGGTACAAAATTAATGAGCATGGTATCAAACGCAATTCTATTCTAGAACCAGAAATTTTAGACAGTTACCAAACGGCTTAAAATGCTTAGAAATTGTTCTTAGGAACAGAATAAAAAAGAATCATTACTGATTAGAATTTGTTCAGGAACAGAATCATTTCCAATGTTGAATTCAAAATTACTAACTTCTCTCATCACTAACAAAATCAAATTCTTATATCATTTATCAACTTCTATCTACCATCTTACAAACGTCTTAAATTTGCGAATTATTATATGAAATTACTAACTTTTATTTCAGTTATGCGCGGGCCTCTTGAAAACACTCAGCTATTGCTCTTGAGATCAGCGTGTAGTCTTTTTGTCCCATCACAACGAGATAGTGCTTCGCTAGTTCGGGGATTTTTTTTTTTTTTTTTGATATGGTCATCTAAAGCTCCTACGGTGGGTCGCATAATTATCAAGACGTAAAGAACGTCCCTGACGTGAACCCAAGAAAGTTGATGAATAAATAAATGAATGAATTAGTGAATGCAATTTCTACCCTTTATTTTCTGTCTCCAAAAGAGATTACTAGTAATAATCTATCACCAGAATAGAGTATATATAAAACATAGAAACAGCCTTATTGATCCACCACAAACGTCATTGTTTCATCTTTCTATCTGTGCTAAGTAAAACAAGCATCGATATCACCATCTCGAAGATAAGTATGTGTTCCCCAATTAGAAGTATTCACGTCGCAAAATCTGATAAGACTATGCAGATTTGAAATACACTAGAGATGAATGCATGGTGTTCATGCACATGCGAAGATAAAGTCATGTGGAGCATTTGCATGTTGAAAAGGAAACAAGGTACCAAGTCACTTGGACCACTTATAACCAACTTTCCCTCCAAATTTTGGGGGGCCTCATTTTCATATCTACTTTCTCTCACTAAAAGTCTCTCTCGCAATCCATCTCTGAAAACGCGGTTCAAAAAAGGGGAAGCGAAGCAATATTGCGGGGAGGAACTCTCTCTCGAAAGCAAATTTTCGCTCGTTCTTTCTCCCGCAAAAAATCATCACCACCCACTGATTCTCTCTCCGGCGCAAGAACTCCACAGATTTTCTTCTTCTCTTTGATTCATCTTTGAATGGATCAACAGAGGACGAAGGAGAGAATTCCACTCATTCTCTCTCTAACACCTCATATCTCCACTCACTCCCTCTCCTTGATGGATTCACACGTTGAATATCAATTGGAGATTGATGAAGCTGGTGGCCACTTCTCTCATCTATATCCCTGATTTGATCGAATGACGGCTCGGCAGACAAAATCGAGCTTGATTTCTAGATTTTCCCCAAGTTCTTCAACATTCTAGTAGTTTTTTCTGTCTCGCTTATTCCGCGTGGAGATTTCTGAAGTTCTGTTTCCAAGTTCAAAGGATTTTCCTCGTGCTATCAGAAGTTGTTGTTCAGCCATCAGAAGTTGCTGGCGGTCTGTTTTCCAGATAAATTACAGCAGCAAGATCTAACTAACAGAATCTGAAGATCGGCATTGAACAGCTCTTGTACTAGAGTTGAACTCGATATTCTTCACGTCCGGCGATTCCTGAAGCGAGATTGAAGCTAGCATCTTCATTGTCGTTGAAAGGCAGACATCTCCGAAAGTCAATTCTTCGCTGGTTCAGTCAAGGTAAGCGTGATGAAACTCTTTTTAATAGCATCCGATGAGGCGAAAGCTTCTCGTGTTGAAATACATGATCAACAACGAAGATTTGGGGCCAGGATGCATTGCAAATCTGATTAGAATCAATGCTCGAATGATCTAGAGTTGATTATATTTAGATCTTTTGGTTTGTGATTTTCGAATTTGGATGAGCATGTTTCTGTTAGGCCAGTTTTGAGCTCTTAAATGTTGTTATCTTGCGAAGTTATGAACTAGAACTTTGATGTATACTTCATGAGCTTCAAAATGGTAGGTTGCACACCCCCAATCGAGCATCGTTTGATCCTCGAAAAACAACTCCGAAGATTAACGATTCTGCAGTAGTTTAGGTCTTTTTCAATTCTGATTCTATTCCGCCTTCTGGCTTTGTTATTTTTGTGCTGACTTTCATGATCATTTTTCGATAAAATTTTCTGCATGAGTTTTGTTCCAAATCGTCTCATACATTTTCTGTAATTTTTTCATGATTTTTGGATCTGTTCAACTAGGTCAGATCTACTTAGATCTAGGCTTAGGTCAATCTGTTCCATATCGAGCTCTGATTTTACTATTTTTGTGTTGATTTTTTTGTTGATTTATGGAACAACTGTTCTTCATGAAAGTTGTTCGTACAGGTGTTGTGCATGTCCTGCATATTTTTTTTCAAAATTTTTAGACATGTTTAGCTAGTCAAAATCGCTTAGATCTAAACATAGGTTAGTCTGTCCTGCATTAATCCGAGATTTGTTTTGGTGAAATTGAGTCCATAAATACACCTATTTGGACTCAAATCCTTCATGAGAGTTGAAAAACATGATTAATATGTTCAATTGATACATGCTTTGCAAGGTTTTTACATTGGTAAAGTGAATCAATTGCATGCATTAGAGTAAAAGGTACTACATCAATAAGTGCAGGATATATAGATTGGTCTGTTTTGCCATTTTTTCCATGACTCATGTGATCTTAATGGAGTTTCAATCTCTTAACGAGAAATCATCATCATTGCATGCTCTGTATGTAAGATTTTGGTAGGATTTATGCATGTCTTGAGGATGGCTGAAATCATGCTTGTTCTGTAAACTTAATGCTGAAATGAAACCTTGTCATATGTGCACATTTCCATGCTAATTTGAGTCATGTAAGGATCGATTCTTATGATCATGCCTTCTTGATGGTTGAACCGCATGTTGCAAAATTTGCATACATGTTTAGGTCATATCATTTGAGTTTCATCTCACACATTAAATTTGTATCACAAAAAGTGTTTATCACACTCAGGATTCCCAAGCATATCGTTAGGAATTATGAATCACCTCATAATGTCATTTAATTTGTATGACATTTCGCATGCCGACTTAGGATTAGATGATTATCTAAACTTTCTGTCGCATCCAATCCTAAGTCCCATGTGATTTCTTCATACCATTTGTGCATTCTTTGAGTGATTTTAAGGTTTTCTAATGAATGCTTATGTTCTGTTTTCTTGGTTACTGATGTGCACACTTTTAGAGATCTTGATTTTAGGATACCAAATTGACCCAGTTTGGACTCAAGCTCTTCTAGGAAGATGTAGGGCATACTTAGAAGTTTCTAATGCCACTAATTTCATACTAATCGCTCATCTTTTGGACTATTTTCAATTTTTTCAAAATTCGATCATAACATGGACAAGGGATCAAATTCGGACCCCTGTTCTAACCCCTTTTTAGACAGACATTTGATATCTTTGTTTCATTTTTTATATTTGGAATCTGAACTCGGCCTCTAATGAAACTTGCTTGTCATTATGTTGGCTATGTTGTGTGTACAGTTGATGATTTTTAGACATGTTTTGACAGGACAAATCATCGTGATATTAGCTGAATGTTTTGTTGTTTTGACAAATTTCTAATGTGTTGTTGTTTGTTGTTTGATTTTTGTAAAATCGTGTATAGATTGTTTAATAAAACTTTCTTCATGAAAGTTGTTCATCATTGTGTCATGCATGTTATGAAATTTTTTCATTACCAAATTGTCATTAGGTATTGCCCAATTTTGCTGTCCTTACACGCTTGTTCTTAAATTTCATGATATAAGCAGATTATGATTGTTTAGTTATGCCTTTTAGGTTAGTTTGTGGATGAAATTAGGCCATGTCATCTCCATGAAAATTGTTCTAAATGCTTTGATCTTTGTTGTTAAACAATTGACCTTTTCAAATTACATATTTCAAAAAATGCTTTGGTACATGTGATGTTTCCCAAAAATAACGATTTCTAAAAAGGTTTTTTCTCCAAAACCCAATTTGGCTTAAGGAAAAATCGTGATTTTGACCATATTCAAAATACTTGCGATACTTGTGAGTGCATTTATGCAAGCCCCGAGCTAGCCTTGGCAATTGAATGTGTTCCATAATCTACATATTCCTTAATCCTAAATAATTTCAAATCTTTTTGAATTGTATTCAAAATGCCTGCGATACTTGTGAGTGCATTTATGTGAGCCCCGGGCTAGCCTTGGCAATTGAATGTCTTTCATAGCTGAGACATCACTTTGCCTCAAAACTTTTCATGAATGACTTCGAGATATGTTTTTGAAATATCACATGTACCATTCATACATATAATCCCATCATGTATTAGAAATTTTCTGTGTTTGTGATTGGCGCATGCCCTTGGTAATAAGTGACCCGCCGACGGTTCACTTTCTTACTTGATTGGTCAAGAAATAATGTTCAAAAGACTTGCATGCATGTTTAAATTTTTGCAATGCATGTGACTTTTAGATGAATGGTAGAGTTGATGCATGATATCAAGGGAAAACCCTGGGATCACATAGATCGTTTGATTAGGAGACTTATAAACGTTATTGGCTATGCAAGAATACAATTGGTCAACAATTCAACAAGTCACAAAAAATGGATTGGGTAAGTGTCTTAGTGGGACCCTTGTATGAAAGACAAAGGGCCGATCTCGAGGCCCCAAAATTTGACTTTCGTATTGCACTTTCTTTAAATGATTGATCTCGACATGATGTCTTGTTTTTTATTATTTTGATGTGTATTATTGTTTCTTTCCATTGTATGCACCTAGCTATAAGTTTCTTATATTAGGTTTAGATTAGAACCTCGAAGATGGAGAAAGCGCGAAGACAGTGCATGTCGATGTCCATTCTGACCATTATCATGTACTATTCATTTTTCCGACATATGTCTCGGGTTCCATTTGTTGTATAAAGCCCGACGAGTTGTGGGTTTTCTCTACTTCTCTCCTCTTTTTCAATTGTGTTTCTCTTTTATATTTTCTAGGATTGCATTGTAGATTTATTGCTTTTCTTGATTGTTTACTTATTGTCTTGTAATTTCAATTCCATTGATTGCTTTATTTTCTTATTTTTCTAGAAATAGAATAGAATGAAAATGACCAACCACGCATGATCGCTTAGTTTAAAACGAATGATCTCGAAAATATAAAAAGAAACATATGGACATATTAGGAAAACACAACATACTGTTGAGGTACCGAAATGACACTAATAAAAATATTAGCATAACTCAAGTCCTCAAACCTAGGTATTTGATTGCATAGGAATCGAGGGAACACTCCCGACTCTTGATTGGGTTTTCTAGCTGACCCCCGAAATGACACTAATAAAAATATTAGCATAACTCAAGTCCTCAAACCTAGGTATTTGATTGCATAGGAATCGAGGGAACACTCCCGACTCTTGATTGGGTTTTCTAGCTGACCCCCAAAATGAGGCTAGTGGCAACTCCCGTCTTATTTTTAGGTTGTCATAAACAACTATACCGTATAAATAAACCCATCACGTGGGGTATGAGTTCTGATGAAACTCACCAAGGTTTAGCATACTTAATATGGGAGTAACCCAAAGGATGGAGTATGCCATCCTTATGGGCGAGGCGTACCGTCGAGAGGGCTACCATGGTAAAGATACCCTTAAATCCGATATCCACACTTGACCCCTTCTTCTAAGGTGTGTCAATCGTGTGGGTATGGATCGCGACACTCTGCTGTCACGCGGGGTACGAGCTTGGGAAAGCTCACAATCTCGTGGAGGGAACTCACGAGAGGTTTGATCCAAAAGGTGAGGTGATGACGTCTTTTGGAACGCAAGCTGTGAGGGAACTCTCATGATCAAGTACCCCTAAACCTGACCTTTCCCCATTTTCTCTCCTAGTGATGATGAGGGATTCGAGGGCAGTGAGATCGGGTTGTGACAATTGTATGGCAAATCCTAATAGTGATGTGTAGGAGACGATGCTATCGTGGCCAAGATGGATATGATGGTGGTTCTATCTTAGTTGGAGTGGATGATGCGTAGAAGAGGAGGTAAGAAAAGGAAAGGAGAAAAAAATGGAATCAACACCAAAAATATAACTCTTCCCTTCAAAGTTTATAGGGTTTAATCATTAATGTGTAATGTGTCAAATTACATTGGGCTAATTTACCACCCCAAAATTTAGAGGAACGTCTACCTAAAAATTATGTACAATAGAGCCTGCTAGCATTATTGATAGAATATTTATTTTAATTCTTCATATCTCTTAGAATCATGTATATATCTCATTCGATTACGCATATCCTTGAATGATTATAATTGGTATTATATTCATAGTCATCTAATAAAACCTATAAATATGCTGCACACTTGGAGCACACCTCAACCTTCTCTGTCTCATTTGGTAGTGATGTTGTAGCCCGTTGTCGATTGAAAACGAGAGAATATCAAACTTTCAAGGATTTCGAGACTAACCTATTAGACATCATTTCATTTATGTGTTGATTTATTAGTAAGCTTTAAATTTTTGGATAATGATTAATAGGTAGAGAATTTGAAAGCCGGAAAAAGGAGCCAGGCCAACGGGCTAAGCACCTAAAATGGGCTACCAAGAGGGCCCAATTAGGCCAGCCAAACCCCAGCCAAGCCCATTTCAAGCAATTGGACCCAATGGCAAAGTTGGAATTTTTGTTAAGTTTGCAAAAAGACCATAATGCCCCTTCTAGAAGAGTTGGCATTGAAGAAAATAAAAACAAAAGGGAAGAGGATAAGGACAAGGGGGACAACAAGCTTGGATGGGAGGATTTTGAGGGAGGTTAGTAGGATTTTGGAGGGAAATATCCAAGCTCTTCTCTCTTTCTCTTTACCTCTCACTTTCTCTCTTTCCCCCTCCTCCCTTAAGCTTTGGCCGACCCTTCCCCTCTCCATTTCACTCTCATCTTCTTCTACTTCTTCCTCATTTCCTCTCCATTGCCGCCCTTTTTGCCGCCATTCATCACCACCATTTTCATCGCCGCCCTTGTTGCCATCTATTTGCGCCATCGCACCATCCATGCTGCCATCCCTCAAGCCACCGGACCACCACTGCAAGCCGCCCTCCCCAAGCTTGGCTATGAGCCCAAGCTTCGTAGAGATGTGTTGTGGTGCTGCTATTCAAATTGTGAGGTTCACATTCTTATCACTATCATGCCGTCATTGCCATGAGCTCGCCATCATCGTAAACCGTGAGTTAACCTTGTGAGTATTAATTGTCTTTAGGGATAGGATTAGATTATGGTTAATGGTGATTAGTGTTGGTTAATGATAGTTAGTGTTAATTGCGCTTAAATATGGTTATATTAAGGCTAATTGTCGTTAGTCTTAATTAATTGTGATTAGTACTGATTAATGATGTTTTAGTGTTAATTGCATTTAAGGGTAGTTTAGATTAAGGCTAATTGCAGTTAGTCTTAATTAATTTTAGTTAGTCTTAATTAATGATAGTTAGTCTGACAGATTAGTGCCAATTAATGATGGCTTAGTCGATAAGTAGAATTTATACTTGAATTAATGGATGAATTTATGCATAATTCATGTTGTTCAAAGCTTTTTATGCCTTGAAAATAATTGCCAATTTATAAGCCTTACTTGCTATTTTAAAGAAAGGTTTCATGGGCATTTAAATGGTGATTCATGAGATGTCATGTTCACATGCCATGTTTTATGTGTCAATTGGGGCAAGGAGGTTTTAAAATAAAAGTGTGCAAAGTTTGACGGATTAATTTTACATACATGATCACATGTGATTATTTTACCACAATTTATATGTGAAAATTGCTAGAGTTTGTTATATGAGCACAAACCCTATTAGCATTGGGCTAACTAATGGCAAATGAAATTCGCATGAGTATTAGTGTGCTTAAGTGGTCACTTAATAGAACCCATCGCCCAATAGGAGTTTGGGGATGATGCTCGATTTTATTAGAAGCAGGGGGTTTAGATGCTGAGTCATGGTTGAGGCTAGACCGATGCTCCTTAAAAAATGCTATCTATGGCAGAGGTCATAGACGCTGTCGTGCTCGATGGGGCTGGACAATCTCCAGTCATGCTGGAAGATCGCCAACTCTTATGTTGGCATATGACCTGAGGGTCGTAATAATTGGAATACATGTGAATGTATTGTGCATATAATATTATAAGATGTGTTTTGATTATTTGCTAAGCCTGTTGCATCACTATTGGCATATTTGAATTAATAAAATGCAGGCGATGTGCCAAGGTGAGGTAAGATTATGTAATGCTACATGTTTAGGCTGCCTTTGATATGAATTTGCATCCTAATCGAGGTTTATGTTATTTACTTAATGAGATTTTTATCTCACTTGTCGTTATTTGTTATTTTTAGGCCCATAATACGGAGAACGGTTACGTGCAGTTCGGAGTCCTTATGGACCAAGATACGGTTGTGCTTCATACCTTATTATGAGGTCTGACCATATGTATGAACTTGTGGTTACGATAGTTTGGGTGGATGAGGGGCTGGCTTTCTAGGTGGCCTATAGGTTTAAAGTGTGGTTCATCCGATTGGGGATGAGTGTTTTGGCTCGATCTGAGGTTTTGATGGATCACTTGGTCGAGGGATAGGAGAGTAGGTGTGGGATCCATGGACATCAACACCCTTGATGGTGCCATCGAGGATTCGAAGATTGACCCTGACTGGAGTCTGAGCCCAAGACTTCACTCGGATACTATTGTGGATCTTGACATTAGAGAAGTTACCTTAACACTAACCCTTGTAGGTTTTTGAAGATGGTCGGTAGAAAGTCGCCCTTTGAGAATGGGCTTGTAAAGGTTAAATATCCTAGAGTTAACAAGTATATAAATAAAAAGTAAAGCTCTTGGAAATGTTTGCCGTTGTGTTTATACTATTCCTACTTTTATGCTTGATCGAGTGTTTATATATAATGCTTCCACTTGCGTTTAATCGAAATTTTTTAAAAATGGGTTAGCGACGGATCTTGGAACATCGCAACTAAACAACAGTTGAGGATCTTTGCGCACTTGGGGGTTTGAGGTGTGACAGGTTTACTTCAGATCCTTATTTGAAAAAATGGATTCATTTTGGATCTTTATTTGGAATTTTCCCTAACCATAAAGTTGAGATGTGGTATTCTTACACTAGCTCAGTTTGAAATAATAAAAAGACATAATTAGTACAACTTTTTTTTTTTGGTCGAATTAGTACAACTTTTATGTTTTAATATTTTGGTGGTAACTTTTATTTTTCGATATTTTGGCGTGACTTTTTTTGTTTGCTTTCTTTCCCTTTGTTCATTAAAAACTTTTGGAATATGGCGCTTGTTAAGTGTTGAATATAAAATGTTGCAAATCATTTGGAAATTGGATATAATTTAGAAAGTTAAAGATAATATTTTTGGGTAGAAGTCAAAGAATCGAAAAGCACTAATTGCTTCTTTCGAGTTTGAGTTTAACAATGGGGCCAAACCAATTCAGGCTTACGATAGAAGCAAAATGTGGCTGGACAAAAAGGATTGAAACTTTCAAATTTAGGAGGATAATCCTAAATTTAACTCCTTTCATAGTCGACAAATCCTTAAAGGATTAATACAATGACAAAACCCCAAATTGGTGCATCTATGATAAATTTACTTCAAACTAATTTTTTGACCAAAAAAAATTCCAAACTAGCACAAATGTGATAAATTTATCCAAACTAATTTTTTTATAACCAAAAACCCAAAATGATATATTTGTGATAAATTGGTCTTATGTTAGTTTTTGTTAAATTAGATCAATGCCATGAAAACCCACAAACTAATGCACTTGTGGAAAACAAAGTATAAAACTCGAAACCGATACACTTGTCACAGTTACATTGTCTTTCAATTCAGTAAATTGACTATAAAATTTAACAGAAACAAATTGATTATAATGGTATACTAATTTAGGATTTTTAGTTTTAAAAAAAATTAATTTGGATAAATTTGTCATATGTGTACCATTTTAGAATTTTTCATGATATCAACTCTTAACCAAGTCTATAATATAACTTAAGTCGCACCATAAAGCTATCCTGATTTTGTTAATTTGCCGAAAAAAATTACGTGCACACCCACCAATCAAAACACCACTCATATGTTCTCTCTCTCTCTCCCTTTCTGCCAATGCGATGGACCAAAATGACTCATTATCGAGTTGCCGAAGCCACCACGACCGCCGAGAAAACCACTAGCACAGCGGTTTCTCTCTCTCTCTGCTTGCTAATTCTTTGTAGTCGATCACTGCAAATCAGGGTCGTTGACCTTGGATATGTGGCCGTTTGTCATGGAAGACCTTTAACCTCGGAAGTCATTGCCCTTGACCTCTGACATTGAGAGAGAGAGAGATAGAAGCTTCGATGGATAGGCGACGATGCTGTCGTGGCCGAGGCAGACATGACGGTGGTTCTATCTTAGTTGGAGTGGACGATGCGAAGAAGAGGAGGTAAGAAAAGTAAAGGATTAAAAAGAAAGGAATCAACACCAAAATTATCTCTTCCCTTCAAAGTTTTCAGGATTTAATAATTGATGTGTCAATTAGACAGGGCTAATTTAACACCTTTAAATTTAGAGGAACATCTACTTGAAAATTATGTACAAAAGAGCCTGACAGTATTATTGTTAGGATAGTTATCCTGATTCTTCATTTCTCTCGGGATTATGTATATATTTCATTCAATTGTACATATCCTTAAAAAAAAATGGTATTATATTCATAATTATCTAATTAAATCTATAAATAAGATGAACACCCGGAGCACACTTCAACCTTCTTGGTCACGTTTGGCGTGGACGTTGTTGCCTACAGCGCAGCCACGTCAACGTGCTGTCGTGTAGCTTGCTCTGCAGCCACGTCAGCCTCTTTTGCAATCCCTACCTCGCAGCCACGTCAAGCTCCTATTGTCCCTGGACCTGCGCCTCCGCAGCCAGGTCAACCTCAGCCCGTTGTCGGTTGAAAACGAGATAATTAGCAGAGAGAGAAGATAAATGGAATAATTTAAGCTTGCATACTGTACAATTGGCGAAACGCGGTCTGATGAGACGTGTGGGTTCGTTAAGGGAAAGGGCAAAAACAAAAGGATAATGTTTGGCAAGATCAAGGATCAATTGGTGCAAACATTAGTTGCATGTCCCTTTCAAATTCCAAAGGCACTAACAACTTATGATATTGAAAAATATTGAAGGATCGATGAATGATTCAATTCTTTTAATAAGGGGTATATATTGATACTAAATATGATCAACTCTTGATTGATATCATTGAATATCAAATTCAATTCACGAGCACAAATTTTGGTCAAAGTCGAAGTTATCAATGAACATACCAATCCGCGAGCTATAAACTCATCAATAGTACATGATGTTGATACAACAAGATGATGAGGTTGTTAATGAAATGATTCACTAGTTGATAATTTGAAGGAAATCAACAAATCCCCGATAAAGTTGTTGATAGTAAACAATGTGCTTAGTGTTGAAATGGCATCATTTATGAATAACAGAAATTTGTCAACAAATTAGTTGAAGAAGAAGACGATAAATTTACATGAATACATGATTTCTAGGCAAAATCTGCCTATAATTTCGGAGTATGTAAAATTTTGTGAATAATCAATATTTGATGATAGAGGATCGTTCTTGGAATCTTGTAAAGCTTAACTGATAATCAGTAACTCTAGATAGTGCTAAAATGTTATTAGCGGATCCAAAACTCATGACTGTTTGTAAATAATTACTCATGGTGGGGTATAAAATCCCATGTTTAATCATTGGGAGGATCATCAATCAACATCAGAACACATGGTTTTCTACACATTTCCTTTCTTCTTTACTCTTTCTGCTAATTTAACCAAAATCACATTTAAATTTCCTCATTTTTTTTTTATTCTCATAATCTTTTATTACTGGTATTTGCAATTCAATATTTCTACTTTTACACCATTTGCGTCGTTATCCATTATCAATAAATCTAGCCTCAAGTACGATTTCTTTCTTGGCATTCCTATCGCGAAATGCTACAGAGATCTCTTATTTTCACATTTAGGTGAAACACATGTAACAATACTTGGTCTAAAGAATTGTCACAAGTGCCGAGGCCGAGGCAAAGAAAGTGACAGCGGTAGGTAAGGTGCGTCGGTTGCTTCCGGTCAAAGGAATCCCTTTCTTCACAGGAAGAGGAGGAATGCTCTGCTCATGCCTAAAGAAGTTTTCAGGGTCTACCCTGGTCTTGACCTGAACCAACCTGTAGAAGTTACTCTTGAAATACTTCAAACCCCAAGAACTTGCCTCCATCAAGCTGGTGACACCTTTCTTGTTCATGCCCAAATCAAAGTCCCTGTAATTCACGTAGGCCTCTCTAGGATTCTTGGACACATAAGGTCCCATGTAGTCATACAGCTTCCTGATCCAGCTTATGTGCCTGGACATGTTCTCGGCCCCATCCTGCCAAGACACTGCGTATTGGATCTTAAACAGCGTGCCGCGCCGGTGCGGGAATGGTGTCGCCGACGCGGGGACCCGGTCCATCTCCCCACCATATGGGTTCCATATCATGAGTGGGATCTCCTCCTCCAAGAATATTTTCCAAAGGCCCAAGAGGCCCTTCTCTGGGATCAGGGCCCTCACGAAGTCGGACTTGGATTTGAAATAGCTCTGAAACTGGGGCTTCCCTTGCAGGAGGACCTCCGGAGCAGTCACGTTTGGATACAGCGCCATGTACAGGACCGACCCGATCCAGCTCATCCTGGTGCAGTTGGCCCGTGTCAGGCCCAGCTCAGGAAAGCGCTTGCCCATGATCCCAAGGAGGGTGTCCGGGTCTCCCAGGAAGAGGGCCATATAGGAGGCTGTCACGGTGCGGTTCACCGTCAGGTTGGCGCTTGAGGGCCGGATGATGACTCTGATGAAGAGCCTGTCATCAAGCTTTGGTGCTATCTTTTGCCATTTGACCAGGAGCTTCGTTGCGCCTTCTTCGAGGGTCTTGGTGACTGTGAACACAGTCACAGTCTCAGGCACATTGACCAATTTCAGCTTCCAAGCTAGGATTATGCCGAAACTGCCTCCACCGCCTCCCCTTAGTGCCCAGAACAGATCCTCCCCCATTGCCTTCCGGTCAAGAATCTTCCCCTCGGCATCCACCATTCGGACATCGAGCACATTGTCAGCCCCCAGCCCGAACATCCTCATCATTGTCCCGTAGGCCCCTCCGGTGATGTGGCCGCCGATGCCAAGGCTTGTGGACACGCCCATCGGGAACCCGTGGATCTTGCTCTTCTCAGCAATCCGGTAATAGACCTCCCCAACTGTGGCCCCTGCCTGGGCCCACGCAGTGCCCTGGGCGATGTCAACCTCAATGGCACGGAGTCCGGCCAGGTCGAGCACGAGGAAAGGGGACTCAATCTGGGAGACATAGGAGACTGCCTCGTAGTCATGGCCCCCACTCCGGACGCGGATGGCAAGCCCAAGCTGCTTCGAGCAAAGGACAGCAGCCTGGACATGGGCATCTGACAGTGGGGTGAAGATGATGACGGGCTTTGGCACCGTTGGGAGCAAGTATCGGAGGTTGTTTGCGGTCGAATTGAGGATGGACGTGAATGAAGAGATGTTATTCGGGGTGTAATATGAGGAAAGCGCAACAGAGTTCATTGAATTGGTCGAAAGGCAATGAAAGAAGGTCTGTTGAATCGTGAAAGCCACAGATGTCCATGAAGATGACGAGACTAAGAGGAGGAAAACCTGTGAAAGTAGCAGGAAATAATGGAACGCCATTTCTTGGGTCGATTTTTCTCTGCTCTCATCTGTTGGCCAACTGAACAAGCTTTTGGTGAATGTATAGTGAATTTTCATCGGCTAGACAGTGTGTGGATGATCTAATGTGAACATCATCACTTTGGGTCTTCATGTTGTTCCATCAATTTAGTGCGGGTCTCCCCATTTTTTGTTTATTAATTACTCCACATGTTTCTCAATCTCTGCATTTTGACAAGGGTAACAATTTTGAGCAACTGTAAAATGTGCACCAGATTTCCTTCTTGTCAAACAATATAATATTCACTTCTTCGCTCCATTCACCTGCAATAACAATGATCCCAACACTGATGTCGCCACAAACACCACTGTTCGCTGTGCTGCTAGCGCCTTCACCGCCAGCATCCACCATTCCATCACACTAGCTCCAAACATACCAATGCAATCAGTGTTGACAAGTCTAGTTTTCAGCAGTGAATTTGCTTCTCAAACCATGCCTTCCGTCCGCAAATCTGAATGGAAAAGCACCTCATGTCTCACAACTTGCTGCCTCGGGCTTAGCGTTAGACTAGGAACAAAATTTTCTTCCCAAACGGAAGCTAATCGTGGAGATTAATGTATAAAGTAACAAGAGTGGATGTCATACTTGAGTTATTGTTAAGAGAGCCAACTTAATCAAAGCTCCATTGTTAATAAAAAGAAAGCTAAATTCGGAAATCAAAGGCTCTCCACTAATTTCTACAAACAGACAATCGCGCGTGCTCTATTTAGTGCATATAATTACTTTGTGGTAAAAAGACTTCTTGTAGAGGGAAAACTTTACCTCGTCGTCTCATGTATCTGGTAATCCTAAATTACCCCGGTCTGAAATAATAAAAAGACAGATAAAACATAATTATTACAACTGTTGAATTTTGGTATTTTGCTGGTGACTTTTATTTTTTGATATTTTGGCGTAACCTTTTTGTTTGATTTCTTTCCCTTTGTTCATTAAAACTCTTGGAATTTGGTGCTTGTTAAATGTCGAAAAAAAATTCTACTATTTAGTCATTTGGAATTGTCGAAAACTTTGAAAGTTAAAGATAATATTTTTTGTGTAGAATTCAAAGGCTTGGAAAGCACTAATTACTCTTTTTGACTTTAAGTTTAATAATGGAGCTGGACTTTTTAGTTTCACCATAGAAGCAGCCGGACAATAAGGATTGAGCTTTCATATTTAGGACAATAAACTTACGTCTTAAATTTTTATCCTTTTGTAGTTGACATGTCATCGACCAAATTAAGGATATAGTTAAGTCACAATATAAAAATATCCTAACTTTATTAAAGTGTAACCATATTTGGTGAAATAAATTACTTCTACTCCAAACAATCAAAACAATATTTATATGTACTCTTTGTCCCTCTTGCCCAAGTGATGGACCAACGGGACTCATTATTGAGATCTGCGGTTTCTCCCTCCCTCCCCCCCCCTTCTCTCTCTCTCTCTCTATGTCAAGGCCACCAACCGCTAGAAAACAACCAACACTACGGTTTATCTCCCTCCCCACCTCTCTCTCTCTCTCTCTCTCTCTCTCTCTCCATAAATGCAAGTTGGTGATTCACATACCTAGTTGTCTGGGCTATTAATGCAAGAAGACAACTCTTAAATTTAGTTGTACCTTAGCCATCAATGAATGGCTTAGGTGTCCCTACAAATTCTAGGGTATCATGACCTTAGAAATAGTCTAGGAGGACAAGTAATTAGGCCAATTAATGATTAAGTGATCTTGCAAGATTCACCTAGGTGCCACCTCTCCTCAATTAGACTTGCCACTTTTGATTTCTTAAGTTCTGACTTTGATTCTAGTTTTCAAAACTACTGGATCCTCATAGTTTTCTGATTTTATAGAGCTTTTTGCAATTCTAATTTGGAGAAACTTTCTCATGAAAATTGTTCAAAATTTTTTGATCTACAACACACTTTAATTTTAATTTTTTCTAAGGTGAAATAGCTGGTATGAAATCTCAATTATTTACCGTGTTAAAATTGCCTAGTGTAGTAAAAACGACAACCTTACTGTTTTCTTGATTTTTTTTTTTATAAAATTTTCTTTTTCGAATCTAGAATGCTTGTATCATAAAAGTTGTAAGGGACATCCACATCTATAACATATTAACATTTCAAAGTGTTTATAATGATCTACATTTTTTTATAAACTTTTGGGTTGTTTTTCATGATTTGTTGCTCTTTCTAGAAAATGAATTAGACTTGAGTTATGAAAAATGTTGTTGAGGGTTTTCTTTATAACATATTAAATTTTTATAATTTTTCAAGCCCTTTTGACACTGATTTCCAAAGTTGCTTGAAACTATTCTTCATCTTAGAATGGGAGAGCCACATGCCCAAAGGAGAGGGGTTGCACATCCATCTTGAGGAGCAAGTCAATCTAGAGTTTTCTTGACTTGAAGATAAACATGCATTAAATGCTTTTGGACCTTAACGCATTAATGCTAAGTTGAGTCATAAGGCTTGCGCGTCCCCTAATTTAGATATAGTCATCATTACTATTCATCATTACAAAGATGACTCAACCCCAAATGGCTCAATAAAAGAAGGAGCAAGTGTCCTCCTCTAGGAACTAGATTCGTCACTCTTCTATTTCGCTTGCTACCTCTTCATCCTAAGTTGTCCACCTAAAGAAATGTGATTGGTCCACTTGGAAGGGAAATAATGAGTGATTTGAGTATAAATAGAGGCATCCTCTCCTTATTTCCTCACTCCATCCCTTCTTTCTCACTTACTCTCTATTTTCTTTCATGCCCTCTCACCATCGTTGTCACAACCCGATCCTTCGAGCATGTGCCCATCTCTCCATGGTCGATTAAATAACGACATCCCAAGATGCATCGCTGATCATTTTCATTTTAAATGCGCATGTAGAAGCAAATAAATAATTTCCCCAGATAACAACAAGATATGATAGAAAAGAAGGGCCACAAATTTTTCAAACCGCAACACGCTTATATATACATATATCAAGCCATGTCATACACAATACCAGTCTATAAAACAAGTTCTGTCAAACAAGGGGGAGTTTCATAAAACTATAGATCCTCATTCTCATTGGAGCCTTTAATTGAATATATCGAGGTCCCTGGATATGAAAGACCAGGTCTACTACCGAACCACCGGGAGGATCTGCTGTGCCTTTCCCAAAAGCAACCTCCAGCACATACAAAGGTATCTTAGATTCCGGTATGGGGCCATCTCTCTGACCATTCCAATCCCAATGGTACCATGATCTGTATCGATTGGGGTACCTTATGAGGGAGACCCGCATCAACCCAGACCACGAATTTCATAAGTTCATACTCCCATCCCCTAGGGTTCCCATGAAGCAGAATATAACACCTCTGCTCTATGACCTTCTTTGGCTGACCAAAATGCTCGAGAGGAGCTGCCATCTAGGGGCCTGAAAATGTTATCTCAAAATAGGGCGAGACGACGTATCAGCAAGTTCACCCCTTAAGACCCGACTAAGAAGGAAACACGCTCCAAGGGCTGTCTAAGTACAAACACGAGTCATAGGACTTATCTTTACCTCCATTCTTTTCTACAAGTCAGTATAATTCACGAAATCATTGAATCACATCAATGAATCAAATCATCACATTAGGTCGAGTCATCGATCAATCGACCAAGTCGATTCCATGTCATCAAGATCATCACTTGGTCAATTCATTCAATATTATCTATAAAGTCCAATCATATTAAGGACTGCTCACTCTAAGCTGAAAATAGATAATATAATTCGCTCTAAGCTGATAAATAATATACTGCACTCGTTAAGTTGACATATCAAGCCATCGAGCTAATATAGTATACTAATAATGCTCACCAGAAGCTGCTAAGGTATACTGCTCTCGCTAACCTGACATATCAAGCCATTGGGCTGATATATTATACTAATAATGCTCACCAGAAGCTGCTAAGGTATACTGCTCTCGCTAAGTTGACATATCAAGCTATCAGGCTGATATAGTATACCAGTATACTGCTCGTGCTAAGCTGACATATTAAAGCCCGTAGGCTGATATAGTATACCATCCTGACCATCTAATATTTTCACCATTTTTATCATATCCGATAAAAATAATTGGGTTTGGGTATACAGTCGGCCTTAGCCAAAATACAATATTTTCTCTTTGGAAAATCCCACTAATTTCACTGATCCATAAACACATTTTTGGTATTGTAAACCGATGCTTGGTATTTTCTAATTAATTACCGAAATGATTAAATTTTGGGATAATTACTCAAAATTACGATGAAAATTGAATTTGCAAAATCTGACACTCAATTGAATAAACAAATCACACCATTACAATCGCATAAAATTCCGGTCGTCGCCTATCCCGGTCTAATTTCCGGAAAATAATAATTAATTAATTAATTACAAAAATTAATTATTAAATACCAATAAATAGAAAAAAATGCATACATAGGCTAGAAAAGCCTAATTAAATACCGAGATAGGCCCAAAAAATTTCCGAACCTGTCTAATTAAATACTGCGACCTATCTACTTGCTAATTGCACTAATCTAACCACCTAATAGGCAATATCAAATGATTGAATTACAAATCTGTTCTAACTAATCACATAATCCAAGCTTAACCTAAACTAATCAACCTTTAAGCATAATTCACTTTCTAAGCAAGGATTAGTGAGTTAAGCTCACTTGATTAACGAACCGGTTGAACCAAAATGGCGATGAGGTGGAGAGGATCGATAAATTCCAAAACGGATGTGACTTTCAAGGTCCGAAAGGGCACCAAACGGGCCAAACAGTGCAATGGAGACCCACGGATTTGGATTATGTTCAGGGGCCAAAGGGGCTGCTCTGGGGATCGGTTGAGTTGGAAACGAGCACGACGAGGCTAGGAGGCTTGGACGGGTGACTGAGGAGGTCGACAGTGACACACGGTGATTGGGACAGCTCCGGCAAACGGCGAGTAGGGCACTGGTGGCAAGTGCTGGCTGCGGAGACGCGTGAACAGGCGGGGCGACTGGACGACGAGCGGATGTGGGTCGCTAGCTTGACGGGTGATCAGATGGCGTGTAGCGGCTCTTAACGGGCGGTAGGGAGCTTTAGCTGGTTGCTGGTTCGGTTTTCTAGTCTTTGAAGCTTCCTCTCAGGCCTGGGAATGGGGAGTCGACGAAAAGGAGGGAGAAGGGACCGGCTGCACAAGGAGGGGGCCACTTGGTCTCAAAACACTCATCACACTTGCTCCCACCACTCAGCCCTATCCTCAGCCACTTTCTCACTCTTCAATATTCCTCAAGAAGCTACCCAAGTGTCTCAAATGTTGTACCCCACCATGGCATACGAATTTGGACACTTGCACATCAATTTCACTCAATTCCTCTTCAATTTCTCTTGAAATAATGCAATTCGGTCCTAAAAATTCTACCGATGTGTCCTAGATCAAATTGACAATTTTATATGCCAATTAAAACCAACTTGCATCCCAATTTAGCAATAAAAAATGGTCCTCTGAATTTCCCGGTCAAAAACGGCCATATATCAACTTTTTGACAAAAATCTCGATTGCGGAAAAATCTTTGGAGGATGAGTCAATTTTCCTAAAATGACTTGTGATATGATAGAACTTTCAATTTCTATAATCGGATTCAAATTCACGGTTAATTTCAATCTAGCGCGATTTTAAGGTGATCTAGGCTACTGGGTAGCTTTCAGAAATTTTTAATGCAAATAATCCGTGGTCGATTTTTTTCGAGCCACAATGAACCTCTTCGACACATTGGGGACTCTCGGTGGTCGTGAAAATATCGATGTTTCAAATACAAACACAAGGTATTAGAATGATAGAAAAATCAGTCTAGCACCGATCGACAAGTATTTTGCAATTTGGTGGAATCACCCACGTTTAGCGACACATCTCATTCGAACTGACCTATCTCTGATCTCTAATCGATTTTTAACTATGCCGTAATGATCTCTGCAGATGAGCATGGTCAAGTAGTCGATTCATGGTCGAATTCTCAAGTTTAATGCATTAAAATTTCTTAATGACTTCCCTAGATAGTCTAGTTAGCTCATGAGTGATCAGCTCAGAGAATAACACTATAGGCACGTCGATGAAATGCCCGATTTATTTAATTGAAAGCAGAATTGAAATTCCAAGATGTCATAATCGCCCCCTCTCCCTCTTTCAGCCTTGCTAGCCCACCATCTCATCGAACGGCCCTCTTTTGGTAAAACCACCTATAGTTCACCAAGGTTCATGAAGGTAAGTAGAATTCCTAATTCATGGCTATGGCGATATGCTACATCGTCGATTTTAGTCGTGTGCTTACCCATGAGTAGTCATTTTTATGTTGTGGGTCCATTTTGTATAGTTTGCTCATGTATGGGTTAAGATGGAAGATAGTAAACCGATTTGTGCAACATATGATATGTGATCATTAAATGAAAAAAATAAGACTATTATCATATAACATTGGCGGCAATGCTTTGTTCGTGAGAACAGGATGCCTTGATTAAGCTAAGATGCTCGGGTTGAGCCTAAATGCCTCAAGTGATCTAGCCCCCAAGATGTCTCAGTTGAAAAGGGATGCCCTGATTGAGACATGATGCTTAGCTTGAAGTTGGATGCCTCAATTGAGCCGGGATACACTGATTAAGCCAAGATATTTGTTAATGAACCTTTTATGCATGCCAATATATCTATTACTACATAACTTAGTGTGTTTATAGATAAATTGAAGGTAAGCATGCATGGAAGTTACATTGAAGGGTTACATATATATAGCCGAGGTGAGGCAGTAATATTGCTATGGATCTGCCATCGATATTGTAATACGAGTACTATACATGCTAGAGTGGATGATGAAATATTATCCTATAAAGGATTAGGGGTTTTTACTTACTAAATCCTGGACTTACTCCTTGTTTTTTAGACTTGTAGGCATCGAGGCCTCAAACCAATTTTAAGTGTTGCAGTCACATTAGAGGAGATAAGATTTCCCTTGGCTTACAAGAATATGTAAAAAAGAGAGACTTGTAGAATGGGCTTGTAAATATATCTTGGTGTAATATATTAGCAATATGCTTTGTGTAGTATTTTCCTGACTACTTGTGTGTTGTGTTGTGGTTAGGTGTCAATGTTGTAACATTTTCACATGTTCTTAAATAAAAAATTAAAAAAAATTGGTCGACAGTGCACAAGTGGTTTCTAGTGGTTGGTGGTGGGCTAATGCTCTGTGTTGATCTCTGCAAATTGGGGTTGTTGACCTTGAACATGTGGCCATTTGTTGTGGAAGACTTTTAGGAAGACTTTTAGGCTTGGTTTGGTTCAATTTTCTTAAAGGCTTTTGGCCTCCAAAGCCTATTAAAGAAACGTTATGGTGTTTGGCAAGCATTTTGAAGTAGCTTTCAACCAAATACTAGCATTGAAAATGTTGAAAACTCAAAACAAGTAGGAACTAGCTTTCTGAAATAGCATTTGCAAAATTCTAAAACTAGGGTTACAATATTTTTTTCTTCCAAGACTACTTTCACCAATTCTTTAGTTTTTTGGTTTTACCCCTCCTTTTACTTTACATCTCTTTGTGTGAAGGCAGTCGGTGAGGGTCATGTGACCTAGGTGAGGGTCACCTAGATTACACAACCAAGGGAGGATGACCTTGAGTGACTGTCGCCTAGGTCTCGAGAGGTAGCCCTCGCTTAAGGTCACACACCCTCCTCAATCGATGGCCACTAGCATTAGATTTGGCTCACTAGTGGCTTGAGCCCTTTGTCAGCTCCAACGAAAGGTTTGAGTTGTTTTTAGTATTAAAATATAAAAAATTGAGCTAAAGCCCTTTGCAAGAGTTTTTTTTTTTTTTTAGCCAAACACTAGTAGAACCAAAAGTCGCTTTGCAAAGAGTTTTTATCAAAAGTAATTTGCATTTTCCCAAAGGGCTTAGGCTTTTAAAATTTAGAATACAATTGTTACTATTGTTAGTATTTGCTTTGGGTCATTGAGCTTGACATTTAATGGGATTTGCTATTTGATTCTGAGTGAATACACATGTAGAAGAGAATCCATAGAACTTGTATCTATTACTTTAGTAGGTGAAAGTAGAGGAAGAATTAGTATTTTTTTTTTTATGACCTAGGGAACTCCGTACAGTCAGCAGCCGACAGGCAAACCCTGGGGCGACGTTAGCGGAGGACCTACCACCTTAACGTCGCGCTTAAGATCTCGTGCGTCCCGCGGGATTTGAACCCCTCCGTCCTGGGTAGACTTCATGGGGGCTCTTATCTAGTTAGGCCACCGCAAGCGGTGGTGAGGAAGAATTAGTATTGGTATTAGCAAAAGTTATATAAACCTGAACAGACATGGTTACTAGTACAAGTAGTGTGGTTTGTTGGAGTTGTGGCAAGATGGGCATCCTAGACAGAATTACTTCAAGCTGAAGAATAAGAAGGGTTATGGAATTAGAGTTGAGTTTGTTTATGATATTGCAGTTGTAGTTGATAATAATTTGGATAGTGTTAACTATGACTTGTCTGTAACTACAGATTCGTCGCACAATGGATGGATAATGGATTCTAGTTGTTTGTTTCATACTTCACAAAATAAGAACTAGTTTTCTACTTATCAGTGTATGGGTAATAGTAAAGTGTGATCTTGAGTGTGATGTTATAGGTGTTCGCGATGTTAAAATAAAAATGCACAATTGTATTATAAGGACATTGACTGGAGTGAGGCATATTCCAAAGTTAAAGAAGAAATTGTTTTCCTTGAGTATCCTGAATTTAGCTAGCTTTTGGTATACCTTAGAATGTGGAGTTTTGAAAGTTGCACAAGGTGCCTTAGCAATAATGAGATGAATCAAACACAGATACCTATATGACCTTCAAGAGGAGACAATGACAAAATTTGATGCTAAAACGTTGGATGCATATATTCGAGAATCTATATTGCGGGGTGTGCATTTGGGGCCCATCGAGGAGTAAAGCCCAAAGGTTCTAAGTGAAAGTGTGGCACCCCCGATTCGCCCGAGGTTGCCACAGGTAACTATTACTCGATCTCCTACAACTTCACAGACTGATACCTTTTAAATAGAGATTTTTTTTTTTAAAGGTCCCAGCGTAGCTCATTAGCGGAAGCATAAATGAGTTTCACCATCCCTTACTCCAATAACCATAATGCAATGCACACCAACTAAACTCCAAATGAAAATACAAAATTGAGTCACTTTTATTTATATTTTCACGATGGATATTTCGGGTCGGTACAACAAAAAGGCCAAGATTTTTGACTATACTTGGCTATCACTCAAAAGAGGACTCGACCCTACATCGAACATGTACAACCCTCCATCAACAAGCGTCGGCTATCTCCAAAAAGTGTCAGCTCCCATCAGCTATATGTGCCATCACACCTAATTCGGTGCATCGGGCGACGGCGGTGGTAGCATCCCTAGCATCACTCCATCACGCCGGGCATGGACAGACAAAAAATCCTAGATAATTGGGCCATTAGCAAGACCCACATTGCACATCACCAAGACATGGACTCGGACAAACACTAAACTAAGGGCACTGACACAGATGTGCTCCGTACACTCCACATCAACATCAGTAGGTATGCTATAGTAAGTACCGCGCGCAACTGATAGCAAATGCACATTTCTAATCTGAAATGTTAATCCCCAAAAGGGATGAGTACAACCACTCAGTAGTAAAGATCCACCAAACTACTCAATGCGTCAAACAGAGCAATCATGGTATCGAGAATAAAACACATATCATTCATGCATTCAAGCATACCTCACCTTACAACCATGCATATATCACCATATGACATGCATAATTCACCATGCACTTGTACTTATATCATCAAACAGCCATGCATATATCATTATGCAGCGTGCATTTTCCACCATGCACTCATCATTAAATAGCCATGCATACATCATTATGCAACGTGAATATCCCACCATGCACTCATCATTAAACAGCCATGCATACATCATTATGCAACGTGCATGTCCCACCATGCACTCATCATTAAATAGCCATGCATATATCACCATGCCATATGCACACATCCATGTGCATGATTCAATTCTCGATCTTTATATTTCAAATAGATCACATCATTTTCTTCCTAGGGACCAATGTTTGCATCCCACAATTTATCACTCGCATCCAACTTGGCATCACGAGGAACCTCCGGCACACACCTCCGGACATTCAGCACACACACTCCGGGCATCTCGTACCCTAACTAGCATCACGAGGTATCCCCCCGGCACACACCTCCAGGGCTTCCGGCACACACACTCCGGGCATCCCAACACTCCTGGGGCATCCGGCACACACACTCCGGGCATCCTGACACTCCTGGGGCATCGTCAGCTCACACCTCCGATGGTCTCGTTATTATCTTAATTTATATTCACACATGTATCACAATTTCAACGTGGTATTTGATGCAACAATATCAAGGGTATCAACCAGCTTTTGATGCCATATAACATGCCATATATCATCACATATGCAGAAAAATCAACCACTCAAAGTATTACATCACATGGACAATTTCATTTATTTTTAAAAACGTATCAATTTTTCGGATAAATCAGAATGCACTCCTCTAGTTAAAACTCTAGAAAAATTAGTAAATGATATTAATAAATTTTGAAAACTTGACACATTATAGACGAGACCTAAAGACAGATATCTCATGAAAAACACCATACCAAAAGAATCTCACACAAAACAGTACGGTCCATGCATCACAGTTTCCAAAATCTCAACATTTCAGCTTGCACAGTTTCGGAAGTAATTTAAATTAAATACCCAAATGAAGTCCAAAAATTCTGAAATTTTGATATGTTATAGATAAGTCCTAAGGGTAAATATCTCGTGAAGAAATTGAAACCAAAATTGTTCTATATTAATAGATATAGATGATTATTTCCCCCCATTCTTGGTGTCGTTTTTCCAGATTATCTTCTTTCAAAGGAAACTCATTTCACCGACCTAAATATGTTCGTTTCTTCTAAATTTTCATTATGTTATTCCTCAGAATATTACCTACACCTTTCATTAAGGACACACAATCAAATTTTAACTGTATGATTTTATAAAATCACGAAATCATATTAGGTCGAGGTAGCGTTTTCCCCAGATCCAGTTTCTTCAAAGAACAACGATTTTACCGACCTATTGTTCTTCATTTCCTATAAATTTGTGATATGTTCTGACTCAAGAAGTTCACTACAACTTTCATTAAGAGTTCAAAGTGAGATTTTCACAAGAAAGCTACTTTACAGACCACGAAACCACTAAAGGTCAGCACAACAAATTCGAGATCTAATTTCTCCAAAGAAAAATCATTTCACTAACCAATACTTGTTCGTTTTACCTCAAAGTTTAGTATGGTGTTCCTCAAGATGTCCCCTACCATTTTCATTAAGAGATCGAAGCGAGATTTCAACTAAAAAGTCACATGCAGCTCATAAACTCATGAAGGGTAGGACTGGTTTTTCCAGAAACAGCATGCTAGGCCAACAAATCTCTCCTCAAAGCTAAAAAATCTCATCACTTCCACCACAACCAAAATTCACCATTTTCTACACACACATCACAGCAAGCAAAGGGTAGGTTTTAGGACTCCACTTGCCTCGAATTTAAGCACAAAACAGTGACAAAAGGCGGGCAAGGTGGCGAACAAACGGTGGCGAGCTAGGCGGACGATCGGCAGCGTACGGACGCCCCCTCCTTCTCTCTCGCACGCACGGTCTCCCTTTCTGTCTTCCTTTCTTCCTTTCCTTTCTCTCTTTCTCTCTCCTCTCTCTCTTCGTGTGACGCTCTCTCCTTCTCTCTCTTTCCTCGCTTAATCCGCCCCCTACTTCCCTTTAATTTCATTCCCTTCATCATTAGCCATCATTTGGTCTTGCATGGCTTGCTACACTTGGCTACTAGGAAAGGACACTTGGCATTTTTCCATGCAAGATGGGCTTTAATTTGGCTGGGCTTGGGCTAGCTTGGTCAATGGCAGCTCCTCCTTTCCCTTTGGGCTTCGCGGGCCAAGCCTAAATGGCCGATTGGGTGGGGCTATGGGCTGGTCTTGGCCTAAGGGTTTTTGGCCCACCCTTCTCTCATTGCTCCCATTTAATTTCCACCTAATTGCCAATCATATAATTTACCTAATTACACTTATTTGCTTGGCTGTAAAAGTTACAACATTAAACCATAAGAATCAAATCTATAAGGTGCATAGTCAAGAACAAAAATCCTCCTGATCAAATTGTCCTATAGCACCGACCCTGATCCCATGAACACAAGATACATTTCCATTAAAGTACTTAGTCTTAATCTATTACAATTCTTTGGTCTAATGATCACAACATGAATCAATGACACTTCCATCACCTTTCCATAGGCGTTAATGCATCTGGAGGTCGCCACGAATTTTGGGATGCCGCAAAAAGATCGGGTGATGACAGGCTTGGCAACTCCACTACCGACTGATTACTAGATTAAGAGGACTTGAAGTCATTAAAAATAGTTGTCGTGTTAACTAACATGTCTTATGTAGGATTGCGTGCATGTCAAAGTCGCTTGGAAAATGAGGTAAGTCACTAACTAAGTATTACATAGTCTTGTAGGTAAGAATCATAAGGGACGGTGTGCTTGTAAACCCCTTATTTTGTAGGTGGTATAAGGATGTATGAATGTATGTGGGGTTATATTGAAGTGCTGGATGTTTAAATTTAAAACGCATGCTTACAAGTTTTAGCACTACATTGCACACACAATCGCAGTCTAAAATCCCAATTGCCCACTTTAGAATCTTAGGAGAGTTTGTGGGTGAAATTTGCAAGTGAATGCTCATGGTAATCCATGCTTCCATAAATCAACTCGTCCTGATTAATAAAAGTAGCACCGACCGATGATAATAGTAGTGGATAAACTATTTTTATCCTTAGAGATGGGGACCTTGAGCCTTTAGCATCCTCCTCTTAGGTGTCAAAACCTCACAAGTCCCCATGCGATGTGCGATTTGTGCTTGCCATGGTTTCGGTTGGTAAGACATCATTCTTGTTTTATCGTTATTATATTTTCTAGTTTCTAAATTTTAATTACGTGCTTTGTACTCCAACAATGATGAATTTGTAATCATGAATGCCCCTTTAGGTTTAGGCTTAGATGGACAAGCTCAAGATCAACGTGATCCTGATATGGAGGAGTCTCATCACCATATGGGATAATCTTGACCTAAAGTATCAAGATTATGTGCAGAAACGCATAGGCTTTCTCCCAACCTTAGTAAAGGTCGAACCCTGAATCAAGATGGTGAAGGCATTGTTCCACTTTTGGAATCCCGTGACCTCCACCTTTGTATTTAATCAATATGAGTTGACCCCTCCAATTGAGGAGTTCGTGATAACCATTAGGTTTAGGTAAGGTTTCCCTAGGTTTCACCACTCGTCTTATAGGTCAAAATTTGATTTCTCTCTTGAATCAATTCCTTAACATTCCTATCGATAAAATTAGAGCCATTCTTAAGAGAAATTTAAATTCCATGCCTTATACATTCTGTGAGCAATATCTCCTTAATCTTAGATGTAAACCGGGAATCAAATTTCCCATGTTTTCTTCTCATATATTTTTTTCTTCGCTTTGTCATATTTTCTCACACATGATTCTTGTCGAAATTCTTTGTATCTCTCAGTCGATTCAAAGCAAATGGTCAAGGAACTCTTAGAGCCCCGCTAGGTCTTCTCCAAATTTGGCTCATCTCTTACATCAAAGAGTTTACCCCTCATATGAGGATTATCAATGCCATAAAGAATTATGATTCAATCCTTATGTTCCAGAAAAAGAATGAATGTTTTCCGTCCTGGTCCTTTTCTATATGGTTCCATTTCCTGAAAATTATTGCCCCGAGCTCAATCCAATGGCATGTCTAATGGCTTGGGAATACCAATGTGCAACTTATTAATGGAATTGATGACCCACCCCCCATCATGGGGTTAACGGGTTTAACGTCATATTACCCTTTAAGGGTGCTCTGCCAATATTGCGTAGTTCAAACTATCCTGCCAATCCTCAAGCTAGGGTTGTTGTCACGCCCCGATCCTCTCGGGGACGTGCCCATCCTTCTCTTTGGTCAATTTTAAAGTGTGATATTCCAGGACTAAGTATCACTGACCCTTTTCTTTAACTAATATGCATGCGGAAGCAGTTATAAATCCTCAGACAATAAAACAATGGGGTAGAAAAACAGACCATATTTTTCATATTGAAATTCACAACCACACTTTTATTAACAGCACAACTCATAGTATATTTACAATACTATTCACAACATTCTTCTCTCACACCTATCTACACTAAGACAGGGTTTACAAAAGGGATGGGATCTCAATCCACATCTGGGTTGTACTCAAGATTCCTCTCTGGATCATCTTCTGCTTCAAAAATCTTTCTCCTCCTCAGGTTTCACATCGGTGCTCTCCTTCTTAGGTTCCTCCTCCTTGGCTCCCCTTCAGGGTCCTGAAATGGTTATTCAATAACCAATGAGACCACATCTCAACGAGTTCTACCCCCTAAGACTTGATTATTAAACCAATACACTACTCGGTTGCCTAAGCACATCACAAGTCAGAGAACTTACCATGGCCTCAGATTCCATCTGCATATTAGTATAGTTCAATAGGTACTTAAACAACCACATCACCGATCGAAGCATCGATCAAATCAACCTAGTCGATTACATCTCAGTTGGACCATTTCTAGGTCATTCATCCCACACCAAGCAACTTTCTTAGATTTAGTGGCTTTATGGTCCCACCCAACCATTTCTGAATCTAGTGGCTTTATAGTCCCACCCAACCCTTTCAAGACTTAGTGGTTTTACGGTCCCACCCGACCCTTTCAATATTTAGTGGCTTTACGGTCCCACCCGACCATTTCAAGATCTAATTTAGGAATGAATCTTAAAATCACTCATAAATTACTTTAGCACCAAATAAAGCTCAAATAAATAAATGGACTACACCACGACGATCGGCACGAAATTCCGGTCACCGGCAATCCAGGTTGAATTTCCGAAAAAATAAATAATTAAATAATTCATTTCGAAAATTAAATAAATAATTATAAAAAATCCAATTTAGGCTCGTAATGCCGAATTAGAAGTCGAGACGAGCCTGGAAAGTTATCGAGACTCGTTCCATAAATAACAACACCTTTCTATTTGCTAATGACTAAATCTAACCACCTAACATGCATCGGTAAGTCACTAATTAAATTATTCTAAACTAATCTAACCACATAATTGTACTTAATTAAATCTAACCAACCCTTAAGTATAATTAGCAAACTAAGAAAGCATTAGTGAGTAAAACTAACTCACTTGATAAATGCAAAGACTGAGACACCGCGACGGCGACCGAAATCGGGCTTTCGACGACACCGGCGGGCATGGACTGTATCTTGAACTAGGCCCAACAAATCTTAGCCCAACTGAGATTTGTTCTTGGATTGGGCCTACTGAAGATGGACCTCGAAAACTGGGCTGCAATTGCTGAAAATGGGCTTGAAATAAAGCTGAACTGGGCCTGCCTTTGCTGGACCCGAAAGACTGAAACTATTGGGCCGAAGATACAGCCCAAAGAAGGTGTTGGCTGTTGGTTTGTGTGGGCTGAAATTACTGGGCTCAATTCGAGCAACTATGGCGAGGATGGGTCCACTGGCGAGTTGCTTCAGACGTTGAAAATGGAGGAGAAACGCTGGCAGTGACGTGCGGTTTGGTGGGGTGTGGAGCTGCTTCGCGGACTTCACTGGCCATTGGATTGAACTGAAGAAATGATGAAGGCTGATGTGTGGCATGGCTACTGGACTTTGGTTGACAATCTGGTGGGGGAGAAGGCGATGTTGATTGGAACGTGGGTGTGTGGCTGCATGAAGATGCGGTAGGTAGCTTCGGTCAACAAATCGAAGCTTGTTGTTGGGGAATTGACTTGCAGAGGGGAGAACTCGCCACTTGAAGTATGCACGTGGATGGACTGAAGCTGGCATGCGGTCAACAAATGGCAAGAAGCAGCTTCAGTTGACCTGGACGCGTGGAGAGAAGAAGATGTAGGCACGGAGCTGCTTTGTTCGGCGTTGCTTGCTGTTCTCACTTCCGCTAGGTTCTCATTAGCTACGAGCGTGCGAATTGGAGCAAGATGAGAAGTCTTGGACGGCAGCAGGAAAGAGGGGATAAGAGAGAAATGAGTGAGGGGCCCTTTGGCTTGATATTTTGCAAAATATCTTTCAAGAACTACTCTTAGCCTTGCATTAATCCTTGGCTCACAATTGACCACACTAACATCCCAAATGACTTTTCAATTGGTCCAATCTTGCTAGGCTTATGAGGGGTTACGAATTTGTAAGCCATCTCCTCCAATTGGACCATCACATTCACTTGATTTAGTCACAATTGGCCTCAATAATTTCAATTGGTCATCTATAGACCATCTCGGTATTTTCCTCATCTTTGAATCTACTTTCCATCTCAATTTTGTAACCAAAATTAAATCCCTGACTTCAATTGCACAGAAACGGTCCGGCGACAACTTTTTCCCAAAAAGTGTCGGATGTTAGAAAAGTCTTATGAGATTGAGTCAATACTCCTAGAATTTATTGTGACATGATAGAAACTTCAATTTTTAAAATCGGACTCAAATTGGCGGTTAATTTCAATTCGACGCGTTTTTAGCGTGACCTAGGCTACTAGGTAACTTTCAGATATTTTTAAATGCAAATGACCCGTGGTCGATTTTCTTCGAGCCACTATGAACCCACTCTACTCATTGGCGACTCTCGATTGTCGTGAAAGTCTCGATGATTCAATTACGGACATGGGGTACCAAAACAATAAGAAAATCAGTCTAGTGTCGGCCAACGAGAATTTTCTAATTTAGTGGTGTCTCCCACGATTAGCCGAGACATCTTTGTCGATCCAGTCGATCTTTGATTTCAAATCGATTTTTAACTGTGCCATAATGACCTCTAAAGATGGACATGGTTGAGAAGCCGATTCCTGATCGAGTTCTCAAGTCTATTCCCTTAAAATTCTTTAATAATTTCCCTAGATAGTCTAGTTATCTCGAGAGTGATCGGCTTTGAAAATAACCTTATAAACGCGTCAATGAAATGCTCGATTTATTCAATAAAAAATAGGGTTGAAAAATCTGGATGTCACAACTTTTCCTCTTTTATAAAAATTTCGTCCTCGAAATTTAAACCTAACAAGACTTGATCAAAAAAAGTGGGGGTATTATTCTCTCATTGACTCCTTAGTCTCCCATGTCGCTCCTTCTGTACCGTGGTGTTGCCAGACCACTTTGACCAACGGGATGGTCTTTGTACGCAGAACTCGTTCTTTGCGATCGACAATTTGAACCGGGCTTTCAACATATGACACACGGTCATCCACATCCAATTCTTCAAAATTGAACACGTGGGTCGGGTCAGGCTCGTACTTCCTTAACATTGACACGTGAAAGACGTCATGCACTTGCGTCAATCTTGGCGGCAATGCAAGACGATACGCTAAGGTCCTGATTCTCTCAAGAATCTCAAATAGACCTACGTATCTCGGACTCAGTTTGCCTTTCTTTCCAAAGCGCGAAGTTCCCCTCATTGGTGACATTTTTAGAAAAACGTGATCACCAACTTGGAATTCTAAAGACCTTCGACGCTTATCTGCATAACTTTTATGCCTTCTCTGAGCAGTCTTTAATCTGCCTTTGATTACTGCCACGACATCCACTGATTGCTTAACCAACTCTGGGCTTGTTGTCTTCCTCTCCCCAACTTCATCCCAACACACTGGAGTTCTGCATGCTCTGCCATACAATGCTTCAAATGGAGCCATCTGGATGCTCGCGATAACTATTATTGTAGACGAATTCCACCAGATGAAGCTGATCTTCCCAACTTCCTTTGAAATCTATTACACAAGCTCTCAGTATGTCCTCAAGAGTCTGAATTGTCCTCTCAGACTGGCCATCTGTCTGAGGATGATATGCCGTATTGTACTGAAGTTTTGTACCAAGAGCACTTTGCAAGCTCTTCCAAAAAGCGGCTGTAAACCTTGGGTCTCTATCTGACGTTATCGTAACCGGCACTCCATGCATTTGAACCACCTCGACGCACGCAGGTCTGCGTACTGTCTAGGCGAGGTCTTTTCGAAGCGCAATGAAGTGAGCCAACCTTGTCAGTCTGTCGACTACTACCCAGATCGAATCATTCCCTCTCTGACTTCTTGGTAGTCCAGTCATGAAGTCCATCATGATATGCTCCCATTTCCATTCTGGGATCACGAGAGGTTGCAGAAGTCCTCCCAGCTTGCAATGCTGAGCTTTTACTTGTTGACATGTCAAACACTTGGCCACATGTTTGGCGATATCTGCCTTCATACCTGACCACCAATAGTGTTGACACAGATTCGATACATCTTAGTGCTTCCAGGATGAATGTTTGAGTGCTACTGATGTGCTTTAGATAAAATTTCTTCTCTAAGCTCTACATCGAGGTACAACCAAACATCCTTGGAACCTTAGTGTCTCGTCATCAGCAATCTAAAAATAAGCCTTTCTTTTTTCTATGTCTTCCTGAAGAATTCTCTGTACATCTGGGTCTGTCGGTTGGAGTTGTTTGATTCTAACTTGGACATCCGGTTCAATTCTAAGGGTGGCCATAAAACTTGAGAGGTGGCCTACCTCAAATTTGAATACCGAATCCCGAGCTCTCTCGATTAAGTTCCATTAATCAGTATATGAGCCACTGAAGACTTTCGACTTAAAGCATTGGCGACCTTGTTCGCCTTTCCTGGGTGATATAAAATATCATAGTCATAGTCTTTCAGCAATTCCATCTATCTGTGCTGTCTCATGTTCAACTCCTTCTGAGAGAACAGATACTTGAGACTTTGATGGTCTGTGAAGATTTGAAACTTTTCCCTGCACAAGTAGTGCCTCCAAATCTTCAATGCAAATATGATGGCTGCGAGTTCTAAGTCATGCGTCGGATAGTTCAATTCATGAGGTCTCAACTGGCAGGAGGCGTATGTAACAACCCTACCATGTTGCATCAGCACGCAACCCAACCCTCTAAATGACGCATCACTGTAGATCTCAAATCCTCCAAGACCAGATGGAATCGTCAGTACCGGTGCGGTAGTCAGCTTTTTCTTCAACTCTTAAAAACTACGCTTGCACTTGTATGTCTATATGAACTTCTCGTTTTTCTTCATGAGCTTTGTTAGAGGCGAGGCTAATGATGAGAAACCTTCCACAAATTGTCTGTAATACCCTGCCAAACCCAGAAAACTTCTTATCTCTGTCACTGTAGTCGGTCTTGGCCACTTGATCACGGCTTCTATCTTGCTCGGGTCGACGGATATTCCTTCTCCGGAAATCACATGACCTAAGAACGCAACACAAGTCAACCAAAACTTGCATTTGCTAAACTTATCATACAGCTGGTAAGTTCTTAAGGTCTAAAGTACTAATCTCAGATGATTCTCATGCTCTTCATCACTTCTCGAATAGACCAAGATATCATTGATGAACACGATTACAAATTGATCTAGGTATTCCTTGAACACTCTGTTCATCATATCCATGAATGCAACCAGAGCATTCATTAATCTGAATGGCATCACTGTGAACTCATAGTGACCATACCGAGTACGAAATGATGACTTAGGAATATCCTCCTTCCTAATTCTCAGCTGATGATATCCTGTCCTCAAGTCGATCTTTGAGAAAATTGACGCCCCTTGTAACTGATCGAACATATCATCAATCCTTGGGAGGGGATACTTATTCTTAATGGTTATCTGGTTGAGTTGTCGATAGTCGATGCATAGATGCAACAAACCATCTTTCTTCTTAACGAACAAAACTGGTGCTCCCCAAGGTGATGCACTAGGGTGAATAAATCCCTTATCCAATAACTATTGCATCTGCACCTTCAGTTCCTTTAACTCAGATAACGCCATCCGGTAAGGTGCCTTCGAAATCGGTTCTGTCCCCGGTGCTAGTTCAATTACAAATTCAATCTCCCTTTCTGGCGGTAACCCTGGCAATTCCTTTGGAAAGACATTTGGAAACTCTTGTACTACTAAAATATCTTCCATTTTCAATTCCTCAACTGTCGTGATACGATAGTTGAGGAAGTCCGAAGTCTATTGGGAAAATTGAACTATGTGGCAAGGTTTATCTCTCAACTATCAAAAACCATTAAGTCATTCTTCAAGCTATTGAAGAAGAACACCAAAGTCAGTTGGGATGAAGAATGACATAAGTCCTTTGAAGAACTCAAGTGATATCTCTCGTAACCCCCTATATTGGTATCGCCTACTCAAGGCATACCTTTATTCTTGTATCTCACCATCCATGAAGGACTAAAGGATGGGATAGAATGTGCCATTTACTACCTCAGCAAGAAATTCACCGCCTTCGAGGTTTGATATCCTGAGGTGGAGAAGACATGTGTAGCCCTCATTTGAGTATTATATCAATTGAGATAGTATACTTTTCACTGCTGCATCTTGCTAGTCTTTTGGAGAAGCCCGCATTGGTTGGAAGGCTCACCTAATGGCAAATACTACTATCCGAATTTGACATCCAAAGCTTGTCACAGAAGTCCATCAAAAGTCGGGTCATAGATGATATTCTAGCCAAAAATCTCGAGAAGTCTAATGATTGGGATGAAGTCCATGAACGGATCCACCTGGTCTCACACGATAAATGGACCGTGTATTTTGATGGTACATATTAACCTTTTGGGTTATGGCATAAGGGTAGTTCGATATCCCTAACCGACCAACATTATCCAAAGAGTCGCAAATTTGGTATTTCCTTGCACCAACAAGTTGGACATCCATATGAAAGTCAAAAGACTCCAATTTTATAGTGATTTCACACTCATCATCCTCTAAACGAGAGGTGAATGGCAAACATGAGATACTAAGTTGATTCCTTACCACAAGTATCTCGAAAACCTGGTCAATGAGTTCGATGAAATCTTTTCGATTACTTGCCAAGATCACATAATCAATATGCTGATGCTCTAGCGACCTTGTCATCAATATTACAAGCGATTGATGGTTTGAGCATTGATCCATTACAAATTGACATCTTGAAGAAGTCTACTTATTGCATGATGATTGAAGAAGAGCCAGATGGCCAACCATAGATTACGATATCATGAATTACCCCCAAGAAGGTAAATTTCCTCAGGAAAATCAAGCCAATGATTGAAAATGCTAGATGAAATTGGCATCCAAATTCTTCCTCAATAAATGAACCCTTTATAAGAGATCTTTCAATTTAGTCCCGCTGAAGTGTGTAGATGCGTAAGAGGCCAAATTATTGATGAAAGAGATACATGAAAGAGAGTGTGACCCTCATATGAATGGTCATCTCCTGGCAAGAAAGCTCATGAGGTTGGGTTATTATTGGTTAACCACGGAAGTAGATTGCATTCGACATGTGAAGTGTTTCCATTAATGTCATGTCTATGAAGACAAAATCAATGCAACTTTAATGAACAACATCAAATGTCCGAGTCTTGGACTCTCTCAATTTAGGGCATCGACATCATCGGACTAATTTACCCCAAAGCATCAAATGGACACTGCTTTATCCTAGTGGCCATTAATTACTTCAACAAGTGGATTGAAGCTAGTTCTTATCCCCATGTTACTGCAAAAAGCATGGAAAAATCCATCCGTCGTGTTCTAATCACTTGATATAGAGTTCCTGAAATGACTATCACGGACAATGAATCAAACTTGAATAACAAGATAGTAGACGAACTACTCAAGGAGTTTCATATTCACCACTTGAATTCTTCTCCATACCATCCATAAATGAATGGAGCTGTGGAGGTGGCAAATAAGAACATCAAGAAAATCTTGGCCAATACGGCCGAAAACTATCGTGACTAGCATGATCAATTACCATATGCTTTGATGGCTTACTGAACTTCAATTCGCACTTTGATTGAGCAACACCATTCTCATTGGTATATGGAATGGAAGCCGTGTTATCCAAGGACGTGGAGATACCTTCACCGAGGGTCCCTTTTTAAGTCAAGCTTTCTAAAGCTGAATGAACCCAACAAAGATTTGAACAACTCAACATGATTGATGTGAAGAGGGTGAAAGCCCTATGTTATGGACAAAGTTACTAAAAGCAAGTGGCGAAGTCATTAAACCACAAGATCCGACCAAAACACTTTGAGATCAATGGTCTTGTTCTATAGAAGGTCTTGCCCATCATTCCAAACCTTTGTGGGGAATTCACTTTGAACTACAAAGGCCCATATGTTTTAATGAAGGCGCTACCTGATAGAGCATCGCTTCTTGTAGAATGGATGTCCGAGAGTTACCAAAGCCTATAAACACCAATGCTATCAAAAAAATATTATCAATAAATAAAGTGAAAGTCCTTTGAGTTGCTTTTGGATTGAATCTAAGCCACTTTAGGATATTTGCATCATGCATCTCATGTATATATTTTGCATATTTGCATGTTCGTTCATCTTGTAGATACCAAAGGATCTCCATGAAAGACTTCATTTCTCCTCAAAAGATTGACCTCAAGAGAGTCAAAATTCTTAAATTCAACCATCTTCCTTAGAATTTAGGAAAGTCTAGTTAGTTAGCACACACATGTAGTGAACCCCTCTTTGGCAAATAAAGCTAGTTTTGTCCAAATAATTTTCAACCTTGTTTCGAAAACCTTCCCTAGAAGAGTAAGGGGACATATCTTTTGAAAAACATTCATGATATCTTAATTCCCCATGGAGAAAAATTAATTCAATTGCTGTTTTGGAAGAAACTAAACAAAAATTGTTAAATATGCCAAATGGTAGTACCTATAGTGCCTAAGATGATGAAAGGCAAACATTTGACCAAACTTGTCCTTATACGCTCTTTGAGAGAATTGAGTGATAAGAACCATGTTTTAAGGCATATGATTCATTTATAGTGAATACATAGATTGAAATGACAAAGGCATTTCTTTTTCAATCCCAAGCACAATCGTTATCCCTTATAAGCTATTTTGAGCCAAATATGGAGTATTTTCAAAATAACTCTGTCAAGAACAACCCCATGCTAGGAGAAAAGAGGGGACCTTTATAACATCCTCAATTTCGACATTTCTTTTGGTCCCAAATAGAAGGCTAAGCTAGTAGGCCAAGCTTCTTGAAGAACAAGAGTCAAATGCATTAAATGGGGGTGATGAGTATGGAGGCTTAGGTGTCCTAAGTAATTAATGAAAGAAGATGACTCATAAACTTAGGTATATAGTCATCATGACAAGCCATTAATGAATGAGGTGAATCACATGTCCACGTATCCTATTAGATTAAAGTCATCATTTCATCTACTTTGAGACTTCGAAGACAAGTTATTTCCAATTTTAAATGCTTGATGAATCATTGACCAAGTAATTAATGAATGATGGTCTTGGAAGACCATTAGGGATGCCATCTCTTCTCCATAGACTTGCCACATTGAGTTTCATAGGTTTTGACTTCCCAGTTTTTCAAAACTATTAGACCTTTCCTACTTTCCAATTTTATAGAGCTCTTTGTGCTTTGAATTTGGAGAAACTTTCTGCATAAAAGTTGTTCAAAAGATCTTGATCTAGAACATACTTAAATTTAAGATTTTTCTGAGGTGAAATGGTTGGGACAAAGGCCCAATCAATTACCATATAAAACCTGCCCAATATAATAAAAACGGTAATCAAGTTGCTTTCTTGAATTCTTATAAAATCTTCTCTTTCGAATTTAGACATTCTTTCTTCACAAAATTTTTAAATGACATCCATATCTATAACATATTAAAATTTCAAAGAGTTTTGTGAATATTTGGATTTCAAAATGAGTCTCTCTTTGATTGTTGAATCTGCTTGATAGACGAATTTTTTGGGTTGTGTTCATTGAATTTTGCTCTTTGCATAGCACGAATTTGGCTAAGTTTCCTTTACAATTTTTTTTTTTTAAGGTCTTCTCTACAACATATCATGATTTTATAATTTTTCGAGCTCGTTTGATAAGGTAATTATGTCGATTTTGGAAATTGCTCGAAATTATCTTTCACCCCGGGATAAGAGGGTCATACGCCCAACTTGGAAGGAAAGGGGCTGCATGCCCAACTTGAGAAGCAAGTTAATCTAGAGACTTCTTTGCTTGAAGATAAGAATGCATTAAATACTTTTGGACCTTAGTGTGTTAAAGAGAAGAAACTTGGATAGCAAGTTGGCTAATGTGAACACATCTAAGCCTAACGATTGCATGAAATATTATCAATTAATAAGAGAGGTGAGTCATATGCTTAGGTGTCCCCCTAATAATTGAATGTATTTAATGAAGATGTGAGTCATATGGTTTAGGGATCCCCACAATCATTAAACGAAATCATTCCATGATAACTTAATCCCTTAAGTGGACTAATAAAAAGAGGAGCAAGTGTTTCCTTTAGGAACTAGACTTGCCACCCATCCTTTTAGCTCGCCACCTCTTCATCCTTGGTTGTCCATCTAAAGAAATGTGATTGGTCCACTTGGAAGGGAAACTATGAGGGGTTTGCCTATAAATAGAGGCATTTCCCCCAAATTTCCACACCATCTCCTCTTTGTCCCTCACTTATACTCTCTTTTCTCTCACGCCCTCTCACTGTTGCCCTCTCTCTCTTCTTAGCCTTGCTCGCCCACCGCATCATCGGACGGCCTTCTCTTGGTAAAACCACCTATAGTTCATCGAGGTTCATCAAAGGTAAGTAGAATCTCTAACTCTTGGCTAGGGCGATAGCGTATGTCGTCGAGTTTAGTAGTGTGCTCACTCGTGTAAGCCATGTGTATGTTGTAATATTCTTTTGTATGGTTTGCTCATATTTACATGCTTGAGTGTGTTCACGCCCCGAGATGAAGTTAAGGTTCGCTAGGCTTGGAATCAACGTCAAGTTGCGATAGCTTAAGCATTTGGCTCAAGCTACGAACCAAGAATCATGCCCGGCATATTATATAGCATGATGTTAAGACCCATGATACACTCACTTGAATGAGCACGCCCTCAGGCCTTATATGCATTAGCTAGATAAAAGATGAAAAACCGGCTTGTGTGGTGCACTTTTATAATGCACTTAAATGGGGAAAAGCTCTTGTTGCCACATAACGTTGGTGGCAATGCCTCATTCATTGATGTGATGCCCTGGTTAAGTCAAGATGCTTGGGTTTGAGCCTAGATGCCCCGGGTAAGCTGGCCATGAGATGCCCTGGTTGAGCCATGATGTATGAGTTGAGTTCGGATGCCTTGGTGAGCTAGCGCTAGGATGCCTAACTTAAAATTGGATGCCTCGGTTGAGCCAGGATGCCCTGGTTGAGCCAAGCTGGATGCCTTGGTTGAGCGAGGAGGGCCTAGTCAAGCCAAGACAATGATAAATGAATTTGCATAAGTGCCGGTATATGCATAAGCATGATATGTTAATGTGTTCACTGATATGTTGAAAGTAAGCATGCATTGAAGTATGCAGTAATGGACATCTGCATGTAGTCAACAATAGTAATAAGTTTGCTATTGATCTACCATTGACACTATAGTGCGAGTGTTATACCTACTGGATTTTAATGATAAGATATTCTCCTAGTAGAGAATTAGGAGTTTTTACTTACCGAGTCCATGACTCACCCAGTTGTTTTTTAGAATAATAGGCATTAGGGAGTTGCAGTCTTACTAGAGGAGTTAAGGCTTACCCCAACCTTTTGATCATAGAAGATGTAGTAGTGGTTGTAACTATAATGGCCGTGATAAAAAATACTTGTAAATGTAACTGATGTGTGTGTTTGTAAATGATTGTTTTCTTGGTTGTTGGTTGTTGTTTGGGTGTTGTTTGTAACACTTTTGCATGTGCTTAATGAAAAGATAAAAGGAATTGGACGGCAACACGCCTAGGACGTCGCAAAATTAACCCCCGTCGCTCGTGACCTTAGAGATGGAGTTGGGGTCGTGACATTCTCGGTTGAAAATTATGGAGCAAAAGATCAAGAAAGATTTTATTGCTTTCACTTGCATTAATCTTTTAGTGCTAGCGTCAGGTGAATTTTTATGGAAGCTTGAAGCATCTCGAAATGATGAAGAGCATTACGTTCACTATGCCAAATATAATTATCTTTTGCTTAACCAATTGAGCTTTATATGATTATTTTTCGAAACCTCAGGTGATGATTATCTCCCTACATTGGAGCAAAGCATGTGATTTACCGATAAAAATGAGAACATTGGTTACATTTGTAAAACCACTTGAGGATCCTAAATACTCAAAAGAGAGTGTGAACTAGAGGGCATAAAAAAACAATATATCTGGTAAAAGTAAGATCGATGCCGATAAAAAATTCGTTGTGAGAAAAGCAAGATTGATGGTCATGGAAAAGACCACAGATTGAAAAACAAAAGAAATACTTTGCAAAGCACATGTATTGCAAGCAATATCATTAGAGGAAGAAGAGCAAGGCTCTCATGTCTCAAAACAAAATAGTCAAAAAGGCTCTCGAGATAGGTCAAATTTGAAAAGTCGTGACTTCCTAAAAGTTGTGTGATAATAATGATGCCAAGATAATCACTCACTTTTAAACCCTTGATATTTGAAAATTTTCAAGCTTTTCAATTCTATTGGGATGATTCAAGTTGAAGTAAAAATTTCACTAGATGGAGTTCAACTTCATATTCTTTAGTCAATCCATTAGAAAATGTCAAAAAAATTCAGATTTGAGTTTCCTATCGTGACGAAATCCATTTCCCAACCAAAAAGTGTCATTTTTCATTTTTTTTTTCCTTTGCATTTGTTATTTTTAGCTGTCTTCAAATCATTTTCAAGAAAAACTCGAAAAGTCAAAAGATTGACTTTCATGTCGACTTTTTGTCAACCCTTTGACCAAAAGTCAACTTGGGGTCAAGAATTGACTTTTCACCTAAAAATATGTCCATTAGTCTTAATTTCACTTTTCTCAATTTAATTTTTCAAAAATCCAAAGATTTGATGAAAAAAATCAACCTTTAGAAAAAAATCAACTAAATGATTGACTTTTGTAAAAAATTTGGATAAAAAATTGGAAAATTTAAAAATTCTTAGAGCACTTTCTTTGAGTGTCAATTTGACCTTAGTGTTGAAATTTTGCAAAAATCAATTAAGAACCTTGTTTTTCGAATTTTTCAATCTTAGGTTCTAAATCATCCAAAAATAAAATTACTTTTATTTTAGCCATAATTAGGTGTAATTCCTCTTACTCATTTGGTCTAGGGACTATTTTAAATCTTCTCGTACATTTAATTTCGGGAATTACCATTTTAAGCGTTAATTAGGGGTCAAATCAGAGTGCACCGTTTTGATCAGTCTAACTGGCCGCCGGCGGGGATGGTCAGTTCACCCCCTTTCCAATCAATTCCCAACCTCCAGCAACCGGTTCCAAGATCCTCCCGATGTCAATTTCCTTCATTTACCTTCAATTTATCGCAATTTTACATATTAATCCTCGAATTTCATCAAATCGCAATTTGACCACTAATTAGACATTTTAATGCAATTCTTGATTTTACATTGCAAGCACAACTTCACCATCAACCCAAAACACGTCAACTCCATTTTCTTTTCCACATTTACTTTAAAGTCAATTCAATACTTGGGTCTTTACTGTACCGCATTTCAATAAATTGGTTATTTATCACTTTCCTATAATAGGTTAGGGTTATTTTAAACTTTTAAGAATAAAAACTCTATAAAAACATCGGCATGGTCATTTAGGAACTTTAATGCCTTTAGGACTATAATTGATAATCAAGATCGTGTGACCACTTAGATAAATGAACTTCCAAGTTAAAGGTACCAAAATCGCATTAATAGACACCAGTACAAGTCCTCAATCCTAGAATCTCTGATAGTGTAGGACTCAAAACCATACTGCTGCATTATCAATTGGTTTCTAGTCACCCCGATAGGCTGGTGCTAACTCCTATAAATATTTAGATTGTAAAAGAACAAAAAGGGAAATTTTAATGTCGCATGAGGTATGGGCTTAAGAGAACCACACCTAATTAAGGGTCGTAAAACTATCTTTTAAGTAAGGGTGCATTTGGTTCAGCTTTGTAAATGAACTTCAAGTATAATGCAAATGCTGAAAGCTCAAATTATTTGGGAAATGCAAATTATGTTTGTTTAAAACCTCTTATCAAATGGACTTTGAGTTGAATGTGTATTTAACAAAAAAAAAAAAAAAAAAAATTGTAATGAGCCTTGGGTATATATATTGAAAAATGAACCTAACCTTTGCCGGATTGGCGAAGGGCTATAATCGCTAGCAAGCCAGATTTGGCATCAACTACTATTGGTTGAGGTCACCTAAGGTTGAGTGACCCGCCTAACCTTAGGCAACCCTCACCTGGGTCTCGCGAGGGCTGCCTGAGGTTGTGACACCCAGGTGACAATCGCCTAGGTCAAGCACCCTTGATGAGGGTCGCTCGAGGTTGTGTAACCTCTAGCGGCCCTTGGCTGGGTTGCACAACCCTCGCCTAATTAATTGATAGCCATCGACACCAAATCTAGCTAATCGACAGCCGTAGCTCTTCGGTGAACTAGCGAAGGGTTGTCTCCTTTTTAATAATAATAAAAAGAAAAAACTAACAAGGGGCAAAATTGGAAATTTCAAAAATTTGTGATGATAGTTTTGGAAGGAAAAATTAGTTTCAGCATTTGGTCAAATGTTAAAAATCAAAAACTAGTAGGGACTAGTATTGGGTTTTCAGTTTTCCTAGAGCCAGTATTTGATTGAAAGCTCATTTAAAATGGTTGTCAAACGATTCAACATTTCTCTAAGGGATTTTGGGGGTCGGGAACCCCTTAGGGAGTGCTAAACCAAATGCATTCTAATACCCCTAAGCCCATGTCTTTTCCATTGGTTTAAAAGGTAGATTGAGACACTAAGGGCGCGAATGATAACCATTTTGGCTAGAAATTGATTTTTGGAAGAGAAATAAATTTTTCTATTTCTATTTGTAGATGAGTTTCTAAGCAAAAATACCCGTTTGATAACGATACAAAATTTCTACTCCAAAAATAGAAATTCGTTTGATAATGACAAAATTTCTCCCTTTCGAATGGCGCGATTGGCGATCGACGGACGACAGTGGTCGATGAACGATGGTGGTGTTGGCAGCGGTGGCGGTCGATGGCAAACGATTGGCGAACGGCAGCCGGAGACCGGGGGACGGTGGCAGACGACGTTCGTTGATCGGGGGACGGCGATGAATGGCGGTCGGCAACTGGCGAATGGTGATGGCCGATGACCGACGGATGGCAGATGGCGGCGACCAAGGGACGGTGGTCGGCGGCGATGGATGGACAACCGATTCGTAGCAAGGACAAACAATAAGAATTTTTATTTCTCATTTCTGTTTCAGAAATAAAAAAGTAGAATTTTTTTACTTTTGATTTGTATTCTAAATTTATTTCTAAAACAAAAATCTATTTCAGAAATAGAAAAATGAAATAATTTTATCAAATGGATTTCTATTCTAGAAACAAGTTTGGAATAGAAAAATTATTTTTGGAATAGAAATTTTGGTTTGTCATACACCCCTTAAAATACTACAACATAAAAGTCTTACACGCTTTAACTCTATTTTTCTTACAAAGAAGCAATTGATGAGGATTCGTCTCATCTGAGAATTGTGTATTACTTTGGCCAATTGGTATGTGTTCCTTTAGAATCATTCAATTCATTCACCCTAGAATGCTTAAAAGTGTTTGATGACCATTATACAACGGAATAACCAATTCTTTTTTTACAGTTTACTAAACAAATGCCAAGATAAATATTTCTCAAATTATCCCATAGAGAAAATGTAAGTTATACCTGACTCAAAATGATTCAATGAGATCTATTATGGTACTCTAACATCTATCAAGATGAAACTCTTAATAATAGATATAACAATAGTAACAATAGGTGAAATAACAATGGCAACAAACACGCATAAACCATTTCCCAAAGTGTGTGTTTCAAAACCTATAGTCTTGATAGATAGGAAAATCCATTCATAATCCCGTGCGATATGATCTATGGTGATTGCATCTCAATATAATAAAATATTGCAATAGCGGAATGTAACTAAATTATCCTATTAATTGTACCTTTTGAGAAGGATGTGTTTTTTTTTTTAGTTGTTGAGGCATAGTCTATTATAACTAAATTTATACACTAAATTATTAAATACTTGACTAGGGAATGAGTAAAATCCACTCATGATCATTAGCAACATGATGTATGGTGTCTGCTACATCTATATAAAAGAATTGATCAAATTAGTAAAATATAAATATAAATGGAGGACTAACAGTGACCTGCCTAATTAATTTAGATTTACTATAAGACCACCAACGTTGCCAATGTAAAAGTTTGGGAAATGAGTTTCATCATGTATTGCTTGGATAACTAGCTCTACATTATATGGTAATAAATACGCTAATTGGCACATGTAACATAAGATAAAAATTTAACTAAAATAATATGTCGGGTGTGTTAACTAGATTAATATGTCACTCACCTCAACTTTCTATTAGTGTTGTGCGTGTTCTTTTCTTAGACTTTTTCTTCTTTTTCTAATTTGAATTTTTAAACCTTCCATAATTTGTTCAATTTTCTTTCCTTCAAAGGAGGCCCATAACCAAAATCTCGCACAAAGAAGCCTCATTATTATCATCATCACAAGTATCATGAGTCACAACCATACTTGATTTGTGTGATGAACAACAACTTTATCCATGTTCTTCATCACAATTCTCATGGTATTTACATATTCGGCTGCCAAACTCATTAGTTCAAAGGATTTTTGCATTAACGTAGAAAATTGATTAAATTTAGATGAAACCGATGACATTTGATGAGATTCATCTTTCTCAGCCCTTTGTTTTGCACCTTTAGTCCATCTTTTCAAAATATAAGTAGATGGAATGCCCGTAACCAATATGTTCTCAACCAATTCAAGGCATGACAATACAACTACCCTTTTGATCCAAAAAATTTGTATTCATAAGAAATTGAAAAGTTTACAAGGTCAAATATGATAATATGTTCACATTGAATCTTCATACACTTGAGAGCATATAAATAAACCAATCCATCAAGTGTAGTATTTGAAATATATTCAGAGAGATTTTTTTTAAAATTCTTCATGAACCTTTGAAAATGGTATGAGTATACACTAAAATAGCATGCGTTAAGATCCCATTATCTGAAGCCTTTAATTTGGGATTTTAATGAAAATTGTAATCATCTTGACTTTCAAATTTTTCCAATGTGCTTTAGTTGCTCTTCATAGTGGTGGACAAAATTGTACAAAGGTCAATGTCTTCATTGACATACATTGAAACAGATTATTAGTAATCTCACTCCTTTGGCTTGATTCCATAACACATGTATAAGTATTTCAACCAAAATGAAAACTCTATTTATATGTAAGGTTGTATAATCTCTGAAGCCAATTGTTAGTACTCTACTCCTCTTCCATTTCCCTCCAAGTAAAATTAAATTTGTCCTCCGATTTGCATTGATACATAAGCACTAAGGAATATTTATCCTTAAAACCTATCTTGTGGTAAAGATGTGAAATGTTTTGGTTTGTATTTTTCTCAATATGCCAAGTGCATAAACAATGTTTTGCATTTGGAAAGACCTTTTTAATGTTTTGCCATGGCTTGATCTTGTGAACATAATTTTCAGAGCCTTATTTCTCATAGACTCCAAAAACACTTCAAATAACCAAATAAATGATTCTATAATCTCGTTGCATCATGTGATTCTAGTGGGGAAAGAGAGCCTAGAACGTCTTCAAAGAAGGTTTTAGAGATAGAAAGATGAGCAAAGATTTGGCAACAGGGAAGGCAACGGACAAGCCGGAGGTGGAGGCAACAATATGGTTTGTCAAACGAGAGCTTGGCTGTGAGTTAGGAGGAAGAGAGAGGGCAGAGATGTCGAGTAAGCCAGAAGAGGCTAGAGGGCATAGCACGAAGCGTGAAGAGAGAGACCATTGACACCTAAATTTTGACGATCTAATTAGTTGTTTATTGCAAAAAAAAAATAAGGATTAATTTTAACCTCTAAACAAAAATATTAAAATTAAATTGTATAGCATATAGTTTTGAGAGCATTTACTATTGCATTTGTGTTGAACCGGTGACGGATGATTTTGAATTGATGATTCTGAGTTTTAGTTTGACAAGTTGGATGAAGCTTACCAAGAGGGAATTGGCCTAACTCTGTTATTATTTGATGACAAAAAATTGACTTATAAGGAATGACGAGTTGGGAGATTAGTATATTTGGGAAAAGATTCTTATTATTCTCTCAATATTCAATAAATCTTTCATATATTCATACAATATAAATATATATTAAGGGGTATATTTCTTGGTAGAAAGGAAGGTTTCAGATAAGAAATATTGGAAAAAAAATAAAAGGAAATGTTGCATGTAAAGGCATATATTCGGGGTAATATATTTGCGTGGCTACAGGCACAAGAAAAAGAAATCTTTATGGCATGATATAATCTCCTTCCCTGGCAAATGCTATAGCTCATCCCCACCTATAAAAGGATCGCCTATGAACAAGAAAATGAGAGGCCACATTACTTTGAATACATAACCACATTGGGGAGACAGCAACAATTCAGAGAGAGAGAGAGAGAGAGAGAGAGAGAGAGAGAGATCGTGAGAAGATCTGTTGCAAAGGAGGGGTTTGTTTTTCTTTGCAAGCTCTACCACTACGCTGCCGCACGTAACATTCATCACTCACAAAAGAAGAAACCGGCCAGCGAATTCATCTCTGCAGTCCGTACTCAAGCTTCATCTTCACCCACTGCTAGCGCTAGCGTGCCTTGCCAAGCTTCTAACAGCAACCCCGGCCGTGCTCAAGCCAACCTTCCTACCTGACGTCGAGCCGAGACAACCACCTTGCCTGCTGTTGCGTCGTTCAAGATCCTGATGCCATCCCCATCCAGACGTGAAGCCGCTGCGCCCCTATGCCAAAAGTCGAACCCTTATCCTCCTGGTGTCCATTGAAGTTCGGTCCACGCCATTTGTTGCCCCGGCTTGCCCCAGCGTTGAAGTTCCAACGGACGCCCAGATTAGCTCCTGCAACTTCTAGACACGAAGCCCATAAACCCAATGTCACGCTCCAGCAGCTGCTGAACCAATGCATCAGGGATCATTCTTCATTGAGCTTTTGTCATTGTCACGCTTGAATTTTTCTCGTTGCAGATGTTCTTTAGTCAAATTTCAGGGAAGTCCATCGTGATTGTGCATTGAACTCGGTTAGCGATTATATTATGATCGAGTTGTGATGGAGAACTCGGTCAAGATTCCCCCACCGCTTGGACTATGAAAGGATTTTTCATCTCCACCTTTTGTACAGAAGAGAAAAGAAGACCTGGGGGCTGGCCTTTCTTTGCAAGAAGTACAAAAGGTTACCTACCATCATGGATCATGGATTACCAAGGGACGTCGAAGCAAACCTCAATCTCAAAGGCATCCTTGCTGCCGTCTATCATCTAGCGGTGAGTCACCACCGCTGAATGTCGACATTCAAGCACGGAATTACAACGAACGAATGTGCTGCTCTCGCTTATGCTAGAGCTCTCTCTCTCGCTTATGCTAGAGCTCTCTCTCGCGATTTGCTCGAGTTCTTCCCTGGATTTTCTTTTCCGATTCTCTCTGTACACACTCTCCTTTCTTCTTCATCTGCCATCGCTTCTCCACTTCTTCAACTGGTTCTCGTCTCTGGGACAACCGGTGATGCTCTTGTTTCATTTCGATGATCCTTTCCTTTGCATGTCGCCGATCATGGACATGCAACCTCTGAATAACTGCGTTCTCATCTGGGTATAACTCTGGATTACGTTTTCTAGCCAATCTATACCTTCATGGCTTCAGAAGATACCGACGACTCTTCTCGTATTGCTTCTCTCTGCCACCGACTTGGACGACTTTGTTCAGACCAAGAACTTGAAGTCTGGGAAGATCTACAAGGCACTGAAAATATCAGAGAGTGTCGCCTCATTTTGGTTGGTAATATCTACACAAACCCTTCTATAAATGTACCTGCTTTCCAGATTGCAATGAAGAAAGCTTGGCGTGTAGACTATCTGGACATCTCTTCCAGCGATGATGGCATCTACATTATTAAATTTCGAACTGAGATTGAAAAAAGACGTGCATTAGATGGAACCCCCTGGTTATTCTCTGGTCATTTAGTTAATCTACAACCTTGGACACCCAATACCCCTCTACATTGTTACGATTTTTCCAAATGCCCTTTCTGGGTCCATGTAATAGGGTTACCTTTGGAATGGAACACTCCAACACTTCTGAGTAGGGCAGTTCAGCAGATGGGTCGAGTGATTGAAGTAAAACAGAACACTTCTGGAAGAATTCGCCTTGAAATTGATCTGCAACAGCCTTTAAAATCAGGAAAACTTATTAGCATTGCTGGCAAACCTCTCTGGCTTGATTTTCGGTATGAAAGACTATCCCACTATTGTTACTCTTGTGGGAAATTAGGCCATTATGCGGCATCATGCAAGGATTACCCTTATGATGAATCTCAATTCGAGGGACGTGATACAATGGTATATGGAGCGTGGCTACGGGCAGAAATAAAACAACATAGTCCCTATTGGGATGCCTTTTATACTCCTTCCTCTAATTCCGAACCTATGGAAGAGACTATCCCTGAAACTCCACCTCCGACACACCCCATTCTGCCAGCATTACCTCCAATCACACCTGCTCCTGAGCCTTCTATCCCATCCAAGGTTATCTCTACTATCCCTACTAATTCAGCCCCTATCACCACTGATTTGGTTCCTGCCGATACCAAGTTAAAAAGCATCCAGAGTCCTTCCCTCGTTTCTACTCCACAGAAAAAACAAAAGACTCCACGTTCCCAAACAGGAGGTGGTTCCAGCAAGAAACCTAAACGCTACTCACCTTATGAGATTCGACCAAATCCATCTTCTGCACTAGATGAATCCCACTTACTTGAAACTCCTGTCTTTCAAGCGACAGATCCCTCTACCTGGGCTTTGGTGGCTGGCCCTCAACAGCCCCCACGGTCTAAATGAAAATCCTAAGTTGGAATTGTCAGGGGTTGGGCACTCCCCTGACAATTCAATCTCTAAAGGCTATGATAGCCTCTGAAAGGCCCGACCTAGTGTTTTTAATGGAAACCAAGAATGCAGATTTAGTTTTAAAGAACTTACAGCGACGTTGCCGTTTTGACCACTCCTTTTTGAGGGCTCCTACTGGTTGTTCTGGAGGCCTTGCTCTATTCTGGAATGACCTTTTTGACATCTCTATTCTGTCCTCTGGTCAGAATTTTATTAATATTTCAGTTATGGATAATAGACTATGTACCTCCATGCAAGTTACCTGTTTGTATGCCCCTGCTTCTTTCTCTGCAAGACAGGAATTTTGGAATACGCTTCGACTGCTTCATGCTTCTACTACCCTTCCATGGGTGTGTATCGGGGATTTCAATGACTTCCTTTACCCTTGGGAGAAGAGGGGTAAAAGACCAGCTAACTATACCAGGATGGAAGCATTTCGGACGACTCTTGATGATTGTGCTTTAATTGAACTTGATAGCAAAGGCTGTGAGTATACCTGGTCCAACAACCGGGAAGGAAATGAGTTAGTAAAAGAGAAACTCGATCATGTTTTCTGCTCAATGGATTGGAGCATTACCTACCCATCATCCATGGTATTTGCTCTCCCATCAATTGGATCGGATCACTGCCCACTGGTGTTGGATACTCATTATCAAACTGTCAAGCCAAAAAAGAAATTCCATTATGAAGCTTACTGGAGACAACATAGTGAATATACAACAGTTGTTCAATCAGTATGGGAACGGCCTCACTCTTCTTTACCATCTAAACTGCAAGCCGTATCTCACAAGTTATCAAGCTGGAGTCGAGCTCGTTTCACTAATGCTAGGCAGCAAATTCAGTGTCTTCAGCAACAGCTTCAGACTATTACAAATCGCAACCACTATCAGTTGGGAGACAGGGAATTAGCAGCTTCAATTAGAATGGAAATTCAGCAAATGTGGAATCAGGAAGAGCAATTCTGGGCCATGCGTTCTAGGCTTAACTGGTTAACATGGGGAGACAAGAATTCTAAATTTTTTCATGCTTGCACTGTTCAAAGGCGGCAACGAAACAGAATAACTATGTTAAGAGATGACAATCAGAACTGGCAGCGAGAGCCAGAAAGGCTTCAACAAATAACTATGGCTTATTTTACTGGACTTTATCAATCAGTGGGACATCGGGACTTTCATCCCTTCCTAGTAAAATGTCCACGGATTATTACTCCTCAGATTAATACTTCGCTGATAAGTCCAGTTACAGAAGCAGAAGTATATGAAGCTACCTTTCAATTGGGAGCATCGAAAGCTCCTGGTCCAGATGGCCTCCCTGGTCTGTTTTACAGGCACCACTGGAACAGCATCAAAGAAACAATTATCAAAACAGTGCAAGACTTCTTTGACACAGGTCATATGCCTCCGAATTTAAATAGAACAATTTTAACCCTGGTTCCTAAAGTTCATCATCCTGAAAGCATTGATCAATTTAGGCCTATTAGTCTCTGTAATTTTGCATACAAGATTATCTCCAAAGTCATGGCTAATAGATTGAAGTGTTGGCTCCCTATCATAATTAATCCAGAACAAGCAGCTTTTATTAGTGGCAGACAGATTCAGGATAACATCCTGGTGGTTCAGGAGGTCTTACACCAGTTTAAGATCCGATCCAAATCTACAACAAAATTTAATCTCATCCTCAAGACATACATGTAGAAAGCTTATGATCGTGTTGAATGGGATTTTCTTGGTGCTTATTTAAATCAGTTGGGTTTCACGGATAAATGGGTAAAACTCCTCATGGCATGCATCACAACTGTTTCCTATACTATTCGGTTCAATGGAGAATTGTTACCATCTTTTAAACCTTCTAGAGGACTTCGCCAAGGTGACCCCTATCCCCTTACATCTTTATCTTAATGGCCAATGCGTTATCAACGGTTATTCACCGGGCTATCAGTTTAGGACACTTACGGGGATCCAATTTAATCGTGCTTGCCCCTGACTCTCCCATTTACTTTTTGCTGATGATGCTGTCTTTTTCCTTAAAGCTTCTATATCTGAATGTCAAAACTTCTCGACCTATTAAACCGGTGTGCCATGCCCTTTGGTCGGACTCTCAACAGGGAATAAATCAGCAATATTTTTCAGTCCGAATTGCCCACTACAGCTACGGGATAACTTACAACGGGCGAGAATACCCGTGGTGCGAAGATATGGTAAGTACTTGGGCATTCCATCAGTTGGGGCGTCTAAACGGGAGATGTTTTCTTGGATCCTGGCGAAATTGAATGCGAAATTAGCTGGTTGGAAGGAAAATTTCTTATCTAAAGGGGGAAAGGAGGTTTTATTAAAAGCAGTTGTTCAAGCCTTACCTCAGTATGCAATGTCTCTATTTATGCTCCCCCTTTCTCTCTGTAGACAAATGGAACAAAAGATGTCAGCATTCTGGTGGAGCAAAAATCACAGTGACTCTGGTATACATTGGATGAAATGGTCACAGATAAAACAATCGAAAACAGACGGGGGTATGGGCTTCAGAGATCTTATGTCATTTAATCTAGCGATGTTAGGTAAACAAGCGTGGCGTTTATTACAGCAACCCAAGGCAATATGGAGTCTGTTGTTTGGGGTTTATATTTTAGAAGGTCTTCTTTTCGGTATGCTAATACGGGATATAGACCATCATGGGCGTGGCGTAGTCTTTTAAAGGCGGGGATGCTATTCTTCCTAAAACTAGGTGGATGGTGAAGGATGGTTCACAAATTGATATCCGGAAAGATTTTTGGTTGTCAATTGGGCAACTAGGAGGACGTCTTTGCTGGGAGAACCCATTAAAGTTGCTGAACTTATTGATTTATCTACGGCAACGTGGAAACAGGATATTATATCTCATTTCTTCCGAACTGAACAGTTAGCACAGCAATATTACACACCCCTATAAATCCTTTCCTTTGTTACGATCAATTGATTTGGACTGCCACATCCTGGGTTATATCTTGTTAAAAGTTGCTATTATTTCTTATTAGCCCAGCAACAACTCCCCCCTACCAATGCTTCATCATCTTATCAGCCTCCCCATCAACTCTGGAAAAAAATCTGGCATTTGGAAGTTGCTCCAAAAATTCGGGTTTTCTTATGGTTAGCATGTAAAAATGCCCTCGCTACTAAAGCTAATCTCTACTCGAGACACATCATTCCAAGCCCTTACTGCACCCTCTGTGATCAGCATACTCCTGAGACCGTTGAACACCTATTTTTCTTTGTGACTAGACACGTATGATTTGGGAGAATGAAAAAATCAGGATCCACATTTCCCTTACCTCAATCCGGAGATTGGATGCCTGGTTGGTGACCCGTGCAACCCATTGTCTTTCTTCCCCCAGCTTTGAAGAGATTGCTAATATTCTATGGGAGATCTGGCGCCAACGAAATAATGCCACTTTCAGACAGCAAACTCCAAATCCGATCCGAGCGTGGACAATGCTCTTGCCCAAGATGCAGGGATCTTCAACAGTATTCAACCCCCAAAACCTAGGGTTTCACAGAAATCGATTAGTACTGATCATCGCTGGAAACCACCTGATCAAGACTCCATCAAATGCAACATCGATGGGGCTTTCATTCCAGGTAGTCCCCAAGGAGCCATCGCATGTATTTTCAGAAATTCCAAAGGCCAGATTACCGATGTGTTTACCTGTTCTGTCTTGGCTCGATCGGCGTTTCAAACAGAGATCCTTGCCATGATCCGAGCTCTTCAGCACCTTATCAAGCGGCGGCATCAGCACCATCGAGTTTTGCTTGAATCGGACTGCCTTTCCTTGGTGGACATCCTCCGAAATAACCAGCCGCATCCATGGCAGGAGCGACACTTTCTTGCCGTTCTCCAAGACCTGCTTTCCCAGTGCCCTAATGTCTCCGTTCAGCACATCTCTCGCGAAGCCAACCTCGCGGCTGACTGGGCCGCCAAAGCCCATCGGGCAAATGGATCTACTTCTAACTGGCTTGTCTTTCCTCCTGTTGTTTTCCAGAACATTATCCTTACCGATGCTGTACTAGCGGGTTGTATGAATATTTTCGTATAATATATCACTTTTTCCGACCAAAAAAAAAAAAAAAAAAAATTTGCGAACAAATTCTCCAAATTAGGTAATAATCATTACGATTCCATTGAATATCTTATTGCCCAATTTGATTATTCCATCTAATCAATATCTTTGAGTGATAGGCATATCCCCAAATAAGGATACATTTCCTAATTCGTAGCTGCACATGATTTTTAATTCTATTTGTAAGGCTTTAGATTGAAATATTAATTCTACGGGTATCTTTAACAATGATATTTTGATCTTTAAGGTTTAAAATCAATTTATCAATTTTATTTGTGAAATTCAAATTGATAGATATTATTTCTTTGTTTTCGTTGATTGGATGATATCTTTAATGGGCTTGAATGATTGGGTGATTATCTTACTTTGATTGCTTTCTTTATCATCAAAATACAAAAAAATTTGCATTGCGTGTCATGCCGTTTAGAATTGGTTTTTAAGATAGAATTGCACGATAAAATAGTTTAAATACTTTTCCTAATTAACTTATGATGCATATTAGATTATATCTTTGAATAGAATTGCCTGCTAAGATAAGTCTCTAAGTTAAGATAGGACTTAGGTTGGTCTATTTCCTAACTTAAAATAGATAATTTCTCACTTTATGTAGATTTTTACTTTTAGTAATTCAATTACGAATTACAATGAGCTGAGATCCTTAGACTTCTCTAAGACATAAATGACTTCAAAGCTCCAGGGGCCTAGATGGATATAATAGTTTATTCTACAAAAAAGCCTAGCCCATCATAGAGCATGACATAGAGGATGCTACGATGGACTTCTTATCCTCAAGAAGGATGTCCAAAACTATAGATTCTACTTCAATACCCCTTGTGCCAAAGGTCCTAAATCCATCCCGCATGGCGAATTTCAGACCCATCTCGTGCTATAATGTTTTATATAAGATCGAAGCTAGTTGCAGAAAGAATCAACCGTTTCCTTCCTTCAGTTGTTGGCCTCAACCAAACTGCTTTCATCTCAAGTCGACAAATATCGAAGAATATTCTACTTTGCCAAAAACTCCTTCACAACTACCGTGAGGGTGACAAAGGTAAACATGTGGCAATAAAATTTGACCTCATGAAGCTTTTGACATGGTAAAATAGGAGGCAATACTTGGGGTTCTAAAAGCTATCAATTTGCCACAACACTTGATTGATATGATAGCTCAATGCATAACTACACTTAGGTTTTTGATAAACCTCAACGGCGAACAGGTTGGCTACTTTGCTTGTACTAATGGACTACAACAAGGCGAACCACTCTCTCTTTATCTATTTGTCTTGGTTTCGGAGATTCTTAACAGAATTATTATTGAAAAAGTGGCCGTATCTTCTTTCAAGTAACACTGGCATTGCAAGACAAAAAAGATCATCCACCTATGCTTTGTCGATGATTTGTTTCTTTTTGCTCATGGGGATGTTGATTCTATTATTTGCCTTGTTGAAGCACTTGATGATTTTGCATGTCTCACAGGAATAAATTTTAACCCAGATAAATACCAAATCGTTTTCTCTAGGTTGGATGAGATAGAAAGGGGTATTATATTGGATCACACGTCTTTCCCATAGGTACCTTTCCTATTAGATACCCTGGTATTCCTCTTGTCACTGGACGACTCACGTACACAGATTGCAAAGTATGACTAATAAAATCTTTAATATATATATATATATATATATATATATATATATATATATATATATATATATATATATATATAAGGCTGGGGCATGTAGAGCATATCAGTTATGCCGGTCATCTACAAATGGCCAAATCAGTATTTATTTCCACATGTACTTATCGGATGGAAATGTTTTACTTCCAAAGCAAACCATATACGAAGTGGAGAAGAAAATTAGGCAATTTTTATGGACTGGAAATATGGGAAGCCACTGATCGCATAAAGTTGCTTGGGAAATAGTTTGCTTGCCAAAAATGGCGAGAGGACTAAGGTTGCTTGATCTAAATCCATGGAACAAAGTTTTATCAAGCCGCATGCTTTGGAGACTCATACAGTGTCCATCATCTTCCTTATGGAGTAAGTGGGTTTGCAAGACCAAATGTAGAGGCATTTAAATTATGTAGCTTGAAATCAAGGGTAGAATGGCATGGAGTTGGCGTGGTATTCTTAAATTGAGACCGACTTTATCTTCACCCATATCTACGCAAAGTGATTGTTGCAAAGAGTTATATGATGAACTCAAGAGTGTGGGACGGGTTGTTGGATGGTATCAACTAATATGGATATGTGGCGTTAGCAAACACAATTTTATGGGGTGGTTAGCTTGTAGAGATAGATTACCAACAATGGAGACTATATTGCGTTGGATACCTATGGCAAGATTCCATTGTAATTTCTATTTGATTGGTCTGGAAAATCGAGATAATCTATTCTTTCAATGCACATGGACTGGAATCATATGGCGCATTATCCTCACACAAAACAGAATCTATTGTTCTTTAGGAGGATGGAATGATGAACTCCAATGGATGATCAATGCTACCAAAGGAGAGGACTGGGCGACAAGGCTTCCCAAGTTTACTTTGTTAGTAACCATATATTGCAGTTGGATTGAACACAGTTGTAGATGTTTCCAAAACAAGTCAAATGACGTCCCCATCATCATGGCTAAAAAGTAAACTCGTCAGAAGATGAGCTTCACATTAGAAAAACTTTAGACCTTCCCAAACAAATATAATATTGGCTACTATATAAAGACTCCCTTACTTTATTTTTTCATGTTCTTAGATATCTTTCTAATGTGGGAATGCCCTTAAGTTCCCGTATGTCATCTTATAAATGATACTTACATTTCAAACCAATATATATATATATATATATATATATATATATATATATATAAAATGAATTTTAAAAATACAAAAAATCATGTGCATGTCATATAGAATTAGGTTCATAAAATGCATTTCATTTAGTTATTTTTTCTAGGTCCATTTAATTAAAAATTTCCATCATTAGAATTAGGCCATCTAGTTTTTTATTTATTTATTTAATTTTTCGTTAAGAAGGCCATTTAGGACATGCATGGAAAAATTATTTTCTCTATTTTTTTCTTTTCCTATTCCCCTAAACAAGTTTGGAACATAAATGTATTTGACAATGCAATTTTATTTTCTATTTCTAGAATAGATTTTTATTTCATAAACAGATTTGGAAAGGAAATCGAAGCTAAATCTTTTAGATTTTCTATTTCTATGTGGCATCCCAAAAATCCAAGACAAGCTCTAAGGTGTGTTAAAGCCCATGATTAGGTAATGAAATTACCTATGGTTTATGCTTTAGCCACTAGTCTCCTTTAGGACTAAGTGATATATGCTTGTGTTCATGAGATTTTAAATTAGATAAATTAATGAGGATAATCTATGCTTGGCTATGCACTTTATAGATTTTATAGACTAAGTTTCTATAAATAAAATGTTACAAGATTTTGGCCATGTGGAATTTAGTAATTTAAATTCTTAAAAGAGAGAATAAGAAAGGGTAAAACTGATTTTTTATTTAGGTTTGGGCCTTAGGCCCAAAGGTGGATTTTAATGGGCCAAGTTGGCCGGCCCATTGAAGCCCACAAGTGGGCTGCCGTCGACCATGAAAGGGGGAGGAGTGGCCGGCCCATTTGCTGGCCCAATTGCTCCCAAAGCCCATGCATGAGCCTTGCCAAGTGGCAAAGAGAGGCTTGCATGCATTGGCCATTGGAGAGGCAAGCTCATCATTGCAAATGATGAGGATTTGAAATAAAAGGAAGAAGAGAGAGAGGGTGGCCGGTTGGTGTCATTCGGCCAAGTGAAAGAGAGAGAGAGAGAGGGAATGGCCGAGAGGGAGGAGGAGTCGCCCGTCGCCGCCGCACACCGTCCGTTCGTTCGCCGGTGTGCCGTCCCTTTTGCTGCTGTTTGTTCGGTCTTTAAGGCAAGTTGGGACTGATTTCCACCCTTGCATGTGTGCCTTGCATGTGTGGTTAAATTCTTGGATGTTTAGAGGCTAGAAATCGAAGTACATGAGGTTTGTTCTTGGAGATGCATGATGTTTTCGTGTGAACCGCCTGAATCAGAATCTTGTGAGAGCTTGCATGCATGTTTTAAGTTCGATTTTGACTTTTATTTCTTAATGAAAGTTGTATCCAACATCTTGAACTACAACATACTAAAATTTGGTGCAAAATTATGGAGATTTAAGGGGTCAAACCCTCATCCTACGGAGACACTAGATCTGGAACTGTTTTGCTGACCTTGTGGTAGATTTGTGGTTGCATGTTGATTTTTATCAAGAATATCTCTTCTACTTCATCATGAAACTTGTAGATAACATCTTAAAGACTAACATACTCAAATTTTAAGTAAAATGAACAAGTGTAGCCTAGTGAATCGACTTACTCTTGAAGACGGTAAATCTGGAGACGCGGTACTGGACACCCGAGACTTCATGGACCCATATGATGACTATACTCTGGCAATTTGACTTAGATCCCTTAATGAAAGTTGTAGGGGACCTCTTGAACTAAAACATATCCACATTTCAGAGGAAACTAAGAATAATAAGTGGGTAAAAACTCGATATTTCGGAGATACATACACTGGACGTTTCGGTGCTAGATCCAGAAGCTTCGTACGACTGTACAAAATGATCTAAAACGAATATGGCCTAGAAGTCTTCATGAAAAATCTACTTTAGTGTCTTAAATACAAGTTGGTAAAATTTCATAATTTTCGGAGGTCGTTCGGGTATTTTAGTCGAATTATTTCGAAAACTGTGCATTCTGTTTCTATTCGAAATTGCATGCTGTTTTTGTGAGAATTGTATTTTCTTGTGTGGAACTCAATTGGGCATGTGTTTTTCATGGAATTGCTATCTTATTGTCTTATCTATCACATACCTTGATTTCATGATTTTTGAGAAGCATATGGATATTTAATTCAAATATTTTCTAAAAATGGTACATGCTGGAATTTCGTAAAAGGCATGAAATATGGACCGTTTTAAATTGCATGGACTCCATGAATTGTATTATTATGGATGATGGTGTATTGCTGCATGAATGATGATGATTTGAGATGCATGTATGAATTCAATGATGAATATGATTTTGATTGCCATCACATCACATGCCATGTTGAAATTGAACTATAATTGAAGATGAGAATTGAGATAAATGAGAAGACCGTCGGAGGTGTGAGCCGACTATGCCCCGGGAGTGTCGGGATGCCTGGCTAGAAGGGTACGGCCGGTTGCCCAGTGGTCATGAATGGCCGGATACCGGAGGGCCTCGGGAGTACCGAGAGGTGTCGAGATGCCCAGAGAGTAGGGGAGCTGAAAGCTTGGCATGGTAATTATGCCGAGGGATACCTCGCGATGCCGGTTTGGGTGTGAGATGCCTGGCTTGAAGGGTGCGGCCGGTTGCCCGGTGGCCTTGAATGGCTGAATGCCGGAGGGTCCTCGTGATGCCGGTTAGGTACGAGATGCACGGAGAGTGGGGAGCCGGATGGTCCGAATTTGTATCTTGGATACATATGGGATGCAAACATTGGTCCCGGGAAAGAGAAATGTGGCGGTCCAAGATAAAAATTGAAATTGAATTATGCATGATGATATATGCATGATATGATGCATGATGATATATGCATGATATGATGTATGATGATATATGCATGACATGAGGATGGTACATGTGATATGATGATATATGCATGGATGCGTGGCATTGATGATGGTACATGTGATATGATGATGATGTATGCATGGATGCATGGCAATGATGATGGTACATGTGGTATGATGATGATGATATATGCATGGATGCATGGTAATGATGATGGTACATGTGATATGATGATGATGTATGCATGGATGCATGGCAATGATGATGGTACATGTGACATGATGGTGATGTTATATGCATGGAAGAATGGTAAGGATGATGCCATATGTGAGGTATGATGACATGTACATGATGCCATGGTATGTTGTGCATGGATGCCTGTATGACATGTGATGCTATGATTGTGATGATTGCATGGCATGATGCGTTGTGTGGTTTATTGGTCTTTTACCTGCTGAGTGGTTGTACTCACCCCTTCGGGGACCAACATTTCAGATTAGCAGTATGCCGCTCCCTGCTGTCACGTGGGGCGTCTTTTACGGTCTTCCTTTCGATGTAGAGGTCGAGTGTGTGGAGATCAACTGTCCCACCATTCCTGGACTGACATTTATTCGAGTTCGCGCCTTAGTGATGTTTGATGTGGGCCTGGCTGAGGGTCCTGTCATCTAGGAGTTCATATCCGTCCACGTTCGACGAGATGGGGCAATGCGTGGGATGTTACCGCCACCACCGCCTGATGCACCGGGATGGGTGTGAGGGCCCGTGCATGTCAAGTAGGAGCTGAAACATTTTGGGATGGTTAGCCGACGCTAGTGATGGGGAATCTTGCACGTTAGTCGTAGTGGGTCGTGTGTTTCTTTTTGGGTTTATGGCTGAGTGTGGCTTCATGTCCTGGCCTTTCTTTTGATGTACCGACCCAAGGAAAACCCATCTTGAAAATATGTAAATAAAGTGTCGTGGCTTTGTCTTTTCTCATGATGATTAGTGGTGTGCAATTGTATCATGGTTGAAGGAGGAGGAGATAGTGATGTTATATTTTGCTTCCGCTAATGAGTCGCGCCAGGACTTTTTAAAAAAAAAATGTCTATGAATTAGGGCCTTCTTCTAAGAGATATAATTAGGTTTAACGTTTGGTGCTTGTGGCGACCTAAGGGGTTCGGGGTGCCTCATTCTAGAATAAAAATGAGAAATGAAAACTCTTCTCATCGTTCAATCTCGCCATCGCCTGCTATGCCCACCGCCAGTCATTGGACGCCTACCGCCCACCGCCCCCCTTGAAATAAAAATTTTATTTTGTTATAAAATGAATTTTTATTCCAAAAACAGAAATTTTGAATCGTTGTCAAACACATTTCTTTGCTCAGAAACTTGTCTAGGGAATAAAAATTGAGAAATTAATTTATGGCCAGAAATTGATTTTTAGAACATAAATGTTGTCATGCACACCCTTAGTTAAATAGTATGACATATAGTTTAGTTTTCATTTAAATAAATGAAAATCCAAAAAGCGATCTGAGTATAATTGTGTTATAATTAGAAACCATATTTAAGTCAGACATGTGTTTCTAATTAATATTTGTTACATATGCTCATGTTGCTTCAAGGTAAGTTTTTTCCTCTATACTTGCAATTTACTCATTGCCTTGCTTTATTGAGTGTTCAATGATGGTTGTGCACCCACATGACCACCTTGCATATTAAAAAGAGGTTAAAATCAATCCATGTTGCTTACAATTTTACTTTTTTTAAAATATAAGACAAAAGGTGCCAAAAAGATATAAGAGTAATCTAGCGTAACCAAGTTTCTAAACTCATTTAATCTCTGATTTGTAGAAGTAAAATTTTTTCTCCCGATGCTTTACTTGGGTATCTAATCAATCCACCATAAACTAATTAATGGTTACTCCTGAATAAAAGTCATTTGCATGTTAAAGAACTTGAACCTTTAGTTGCTAATTAGTTTTGGCTTGGGAGAGCCCGGGCTAAGTATAGGTTTAGTAATACATTAGTTAATCCTAAAGCAATTTACTTTAGGTAAGATCGCGACAGCTTCGCGACTCTGTTGGAGACTTGAATTAAAACTCTGAGTAGACTTAGGCCAATTTTTTTTTCTTTTCAAAAAAATATTTTTATTCAGCAGCGAGGATATTAGGTATGTCCTTAACATCACGTATTAATGTTCTTGCATATGGGAGATATAAAAGGAGTAGTGTCTTGTAGAGAGTGACTAGAATGAATGATTTATATTCCCTATTTGGAAGTATGGTTTGCATTTAAATTGTTATTCATGTTTTATTACTTTAGTACTACACTACTGCACATAGAACTATGTCATCGAACTTGGACCGCATTAGGGTACTTAGGATGATATTGAGTTAGATAGGACTTCAGCCATGAGGCTGCGTAGTAGAGGTTGCCCAACTCAATCCTAAAAACTTCTTTCTTGGTGTCAAGAATGTTTACCTTTGCCACGAGGCAAAAGTGCATCAGAGAATGCTTGATTGAGCTAGAGTTTAGAGGGCTTGACTTAGTATGTGAGGCTACGGCTAGTTATTCCACCTTGTTAACTCCACTTTGTAAGACCTTTTAGCTAGAAATCAAACTACACATTCCATAAGCATGTCTATGTGTTTGTCATCATCGTGCTGGTGAAGTAGGTCTTCTATCCTTTGCTTTGCAATTTACTTACTTCGCTGTGCTTTTAGTCAATTCACGTCAATCTAGGTCAATCATTGATTTAATTCCTTTGTCAATTAGAAATGAGATAAGAAAATTGACATTCAATGAATTGTTTAAACAAAAACTTTGGGGAACTTACTTTCAATTCATGTGTTTGTTGTTATTAGAGAGTTTCAATTTTTTTGTTCTTCCTACTTCATGTTTAGGAAATTTGTATTTTTATTTTTTAGTCCATGTTATGGTATCGTATGTCTTTATTTTCCTAGTTCATTTTTAGGAAATTCCTTTCATGTACCGACTTTTCGTGAATAAGTAAAAAAAAAAAAAATAGGTCATTGTCATGGACCAGTTCCCTATTTCCACCTTGTACTTACATGTGCTTGTTCATTCGAAATTAGGTTATTATGGATCGTCACCCATCAATTGTTTGTGCATGACTGCAGGTAAAAATAAGCCACCAAAATGAAGTGTTGAACTATGTCTCCAACAATGACAATGACATGAATAGGCAAATCGCAAGCCTCCAACATCAAGTTGTTAAGTTGTTTGCTACTATAGCTTTTCTCATCAAGCAAATGTGTCTCGATAACTTGGATACCTCATCTTTAGTGGGAAGACAAGATGTGGGGTAACTCTTGTTACTACTTATGTGACATATTAATCCCAAAAGGTTAAAAGCAGTACTCGACCATTCTCAACTCCATACTTGTTGCAACTCTCTCCCTTGTGCATTGATGAGATTGTAAGGGCAAGTCAAAAAAGAATTACCCAATTTTAGAGGAAAAGGTATATCTTGTTCTTGAATTTAATCAATTCTGGAATAACACTCTCTCATTTTCCTTGTAGATGATGAACTGAGGGCATGTCAAATTTTGATGGTGATAGCAGACCAACTAAGCCAATTCTTTGGTGTATAACTGAAATTTATCGAGTCTCGTTTCTCATTCCATAGAACCTATCATGCAGGAGAAAAAGAAAAAATGGAGTATTTATTAAATCAAGGATGAGCTTCCACCTTCGATTGATCATTTCCTATTTCCCTTCCCTTCAAATAGGGGCAATACAAGAACTTCCATTTGTAAAGACTTCCCTCGTGTTTGACATTCCCTACACTTCTTGAATGGATAATTCTTCAAGTGAATGCTCAAATCTATGTTTTTCATGCTTTTGATGAAGTTTCTTGAGCATAATAAGCTTTTTGATCTGAATTCACAAACCTTTCGTCCTAAAAGATTTTGCATGATAGTTTTACTTGTTTAAATCACAAATTCCATTGAAGATTGTTAGGACATTCCAATTTAATGAATAATATGGAATGCTTAAACATGCTAAATTAGATGTGTCAAGATGATGAAAAGCAAGCCCTCTCATGAGATAAATGTAGAAAATTTCATATCTGCAAGGTAAAAAGTTCTCTAACAAAAGGTATAAAAATCAAAATGATGAGGGACAATTTCTTTTTTCTACCATAAACACTACAGGTGATCTATTACTTAACCCCCTTTGAACCCCATACATTTGTTGAGAATTTATTTCAAATTACCCAGGTTGAGAACCACCCCATATTGGGGCAAATTGAAGGTGACTTGGTATCTTGAGCTAAGGAAAATAGATAGAAATCCTTTTGTTTTCATTTGCATCAATCTCTGAGTATTGTTATCATGTTAAATTCATACAATAATTTAAGTGCCTTAGAATGATGAAGAGCAGTTCTCTCTATCTTACAAACTTATATCCTTTGTATAACCTACTTGAGCTTGCATTTCATTTCATACAAAAATAATTGGTGATCATCCCCCACACTAGGGCAAGGTGAAAGACAATCATTCAAGTAGCATGGTCCAAATGTTGAATCTTCGTTAAAAATAAACCAAAACATGGTAGTTCAATGTATGCATGCAAATAGTGTGTCAAATGTTTGAAAAAAAAATGTAGAACCATGGGCACGAAAAAATAGGTGTTTAGTAAAAGAAAGGCCAGTGCCTATAGACATAAGAGAACAAAAAAAAAATAGAGAATGAAAATTAGGGACTTGAGAAAGTAGTGTATTTGGTAAAAGCAAGGCTAATGCCCATCGGACAATTTTTTTTTTTTTAAAGAGTCAAGATAGATGACTGCCAATTGTAAAAGGTTATATCCCCAATGGAATAGCACTCAAAGAACTTAAATGCTGTGTTTTTATAGTCAGTGGAGCTCATTATGAAGACAATTTCCAATGGCGAAAAAGAAAATTGATGGTATACCAAGACGATCATCAACTCTTACCCCTTTACACACGTTTTGATCCTAATGTTCCTTTTGTTTCTCAACCCATGATCTAACCTACATTACGTCCCTTGCAAAGCTCTTCAGATTAGAGTATTGACTTGACACAAGAATTCATATTTATAAGTATTGCTTGAAGAAGTACAAGCAAAATTATTTCTATCTCATTTTGCAGGCTTCTTGACTTATAAACCTAGAGATGATTGCGGA